>NW_025934235.1:272085-272514 GCF_000764305.2 Hyalella azteca | reverse complement strand
GTGGTATTTCAAATGATGAAAAGTGAACGAGTTAAGTGATGTGAAGTGAACGGGTCTAAATAGAGGTTTGCCCAAATCCTAGATTGCCACCATGCTTTCGGCTGCCTATATGATTTTCCAGAAGTGTTGAAGGCTACGTTCCGGAGGGCAGGAGTCATGAATCATGATAGTCCATTACATCCAGGGCAGTGGTGGACTTCGGCAGGCTTCCCCACGGGATGCATGCCAGAGGCCAGCATCATAGTGGCAATTGGCAAAGCCGAGAGTTTTTTAGACTCTCCCTCAAGTTCATTTTTGAGTCCTATAAGTAGACCAGTAAAGTATCCTGGATACCAACATTATAATACTTAAGAAATTTGATTAAATCTTGAGTAAATGAGGAAATTAAAAATGAACTGATTCTAAAAGAGCTCTGGTTTGCCACTATGC
>NW_025934235.1:7392-271832 GCF_000764305.2 Hyalella azteca | reverse complement strand
TTTTTTTATAGATATTAAAAATTTAGGCTCTATGACTTGTATACTATGTCTATCACAGTCTATAGGATTTTGAATCGCTGCATGCATTCAAATTCAAATTAGGTCCACCCACACCCCACGGCCAGTGTAGCTGTAGCTGTCAGCTCGCTCAGAAGTGTGAAAGCTTTTGCCGGTGAAGGTGTGTTATACGATCGGTCCATAAAGAAGTGTTGATCGGTTCAAAATGACATAAGAACAGGTTCTTTTGAATAACCTATGGATTGGCACCATGCACTATGGCCAGCATTGCCCAAGACCAGCATATATTTCATCCTCCTTTCCGTGCGTAAACCTGCTAAAGGGCAGAGTAGACTAAGAGATTATATGTTAAAAGCCAAAGGTACAAATCCCCTTCATGGAAATTAACCAGCGAGCTAATGAGAAGTAAGCCACCAATACAATCGCTCTACGCCGTATATGAAACCTCCCAACAGCTCTATCCCATGCCGTCTAACCTCACGATTTTCGGTAAGCAACTCCCTACGCCATACCGCTGTTGATACACAGCCAGCACTCCAGCCCGTTTGTTCGTTGCAGCTGTTTTCCCCCAGCATAACTCTACCTCCACGCCTACCCCGTCTCCCCGCCTTTTTTCACCGACTGCCGGACGGCTTTTCTTAGTTTCGGCTCACTTGGCTGCATTACGCTATGAAAAGAGGATCTATACGAGTTGTAACCTAACCTAACCTAATTTGGATAAGCATCAAAGGTCTGCGAGAAAAGCCTCCAGTTAGCCATGCGATAATGGTGGAGAGTCGGGGTAAGTGTGGGGGTAAGAAGATGCTAGGGGATAGTAAGGCAGGGAAACAGTGACGCGGGGTTCACGTCTTGCGGAGTAGGTAAGGTGATGACGCATTACCGTTTGGTACAGTTCACATTTCACTGACATTTGCGGCAATACAGTGTGGTCAGCGGACACTTAGGATAACAGCATGTGTAAGAAGTGATGGTATGGGTTATAAAGCATTGGAGAACAACGTATTGACCGTTAACTATGTGTAGTAGCAACTTGTGTGCTGAAGCAGTGTTGGTTTAAAGTTCGTGTGGTGAGATAAGTCAATTGACTTCAGCTGCTTAGGTGCCAGGATGACAATATCTATAGCATTTAGATGGTTGATTAACTTGATTTTGGCTCCAGGGCTGATTTGAGCGTTAATTTGCTGGTCTACGGCTGCGCACCCTTCTGCACTTCACCGACTCAGTTTCGATTGGTAACATGTGCTGGAAAGACCTGATGGTCCATTACATCCAGGGCAGTGGTGCCCGTGGTGGTCTTCGGCAGGCGACCCGTAAAGACCGTCACGGTCTTTACAGCACACGTCTTTAAAAGACGTGTGGTGTACTGTAAAATCCCTTATTAACTGTAAAAACTAATTATTAAGATCACGAATAGTCTTTACACTGAAAACTTGAAAAAAATAACCAAACCTAATAAGGATTGCTTCCAAGGCCCTGGTGACCTGGCCCTCCTGGTCCTGGAACGTCACTAATGGGAAAGAGATGCCTGGTTACATAATCAGCCTCAGCTTGCAGACTGCACCCTGGTCCCTTGTTGATGCTGTGCACTCCACCAGGCATGGAATATATCTACTTGGCGAGCCGTGACTGAATTTTTTGAGCCGTGGTTTTATGGATTTGCCAGCCGTGATTCCATTTCACCAAGCCGTGAATTCCATATCGCTGCCAAGAAAAGCCATTTACAAGGCATGAATTTATTTACAAATTCCATTTCCAAAAATAAAAACTATGATTTAGGACTTTTAGGTTTCATTAAATTAATTTTTGATAAATTTCAGGCATAAATTTTTCATCCTCACCTGCTCTGTGCCACAAATGATTTGAGTGACGTTTGAAATAGTTTGTGTGCACATTCCACGTGAAACTATCATCTCGCCCAATACTTAACTTCACTTTCTCTGAAGAATTTGTGCCAGTTCGTTGCCTGACCTCACAGCAGCAACTCCCAAGGTGCTTTCGTGCCAGATTCATTTTGAACTTGCCTGTCTACACTTCAAGTCTGATGGTGTGGACTAACCTTTTGAAGAATCTTTGGCCCTGGTTAACCTTTGAAACTATGGAGTAAAGCCACCCAGATGACACCCATGGAGTGGATGTCATCTGCGCTACAACTTACCTCGGTGGTACACCTGACACTTTGGATGTGACCACTACCTCGGCCCTGGCTACTTACCGCTGTGCGGGCACGGACCAGCTCCAAGAACCAGCACTTCACCAGCATCAGCAATTCACCGAAGGATTTTTTAGCACTTCAGGTACATCACCCTATCTTCGTAGGCACAGAGCAAGCGGTGATGAGGCGTTAAATCCTGTTCCTTTTCACTTGGAACCCGGATAAATAATAAAGCCTGTAATTATCCATACTTTAATATTTATTGTAAATTTTACGACTTCATTCCTGATTATCCAATAATTAAGATTGCATTTTACTTGGAACGTGTGGCAACAAGTTGCACCAGCTCGACATACTTTTGCTACGATTGCAAACTTTTGTCTTTAACGACCTTTTATTGCATCAAGTGTTTTTTTGTTTACTTTCAGAGCTGAACTTTGTGCCTTGTCTGATCACCATTTCCTTTACTTCAGAAATTTCGGGTTGGGCAGACACGGGAGCGAGTTGCGGCTCCTTTGCCTCTTCACGCTTATTGAAGAGGAGCCGCTACCGAAATTTGGCAGCACCAAAC
Organism: Hyalella azteca; assembly: GCF_000764305.2. Taxonomy (NCBI): domain Eukaryota; kingdom Metazoa; phylum Arthropoda; class Malacostraca; order Amphipoda; family Hyalellidae; genus Hyalella; species Hyalella azteca. Next base: position 269,091 of record NW_025934235.1, on the reverse strand, counting down.
TATCACGTGGAATTGATGGCTATTTATACCATCTTGAAACTTTTTAAATAAAGAAAAGATTTCTTTAGCCTCCAGTCCATTCTTGTTTTGCTTGCCTATATCTTCATTTATCAGCTCGTTCCTCAAAGTTTTGTCCATGTTTTACCCCAAATCTCTAATTTTACCCTAAAACAGTCAAACGGCAACAATAAAATTTGTCTTTGCTGTAAGTTGAGCACATGTTAATGCAGTCTGACTGCTTTGACATGACCGCAACTATGCGCGATCTTCAACAAAATGTTTAGTTGATTTGTTTACATTACGATGTTTATGTTTTTTCTGCAGGATATTTTGGCGGGAACAATAAAGCAATGCGGATTGTGCAAGTTGAAAATTTTATGAAATGACATGTTTGCGAAGTGCAAACTGCGATTTTTCAATCAAACAAAAATTTATGACATTCGAGCTGCGAGATTTCATACCTACTGAAATTATATGATATTAGAGCCGCGATATTTCAGACAAAAATAGGACTTTTCCAGCTGCACTCCACTAAAGCAATTGAAGACAAATATCTTTGTATAAATATGGCAGTTCTACATGATTTACAGTGATATGTTGTCAAAGTGTGACGTTCAGACTTCAAAGCATCACGGAGGTTGTGGGTTAGGTCATCCCTACAACTAGGTAGCCAATCACCCAATGTTCTCACAAAGAGACCCAGCAGGCATCTGACATTGAAACAACATTGATTATTGGTTGATTTCAGGTTGAAATGTTGAACAACAAAAAATTAAACTTCATATCAACGTTGAAATCTGACCAACACTAGAAGGGACGTAAAACAACCTTATTCCAATGTTGAAATAACGTCGATATTGGTACGTTGAATTTTTACTAATTTTTTAACGTTGAATCAATGTTGATATCAGGTTGAGATGCTGAACAACCCAAATTATACGTCATGCAATCAACGTCGAAATCTGACCAAAACTAGAACGGATGTAAAACAATCTTATTTCAATGTAGAAATAACATCGATATTGGTACGTTGAATGTTTACTAATTGTTAAACGTTGAATCAATGTTGGTTTCAGGTTGGAGTGCTGAACAACCAAAATTAAACGTCATATCAACGTCAAAATCTGACCAACACTTGAAGGGACGTAAAACAACCTTATTCCAACGTTGAAATAATGTCGATATTGGTATGTTGAATTTTTACTAATTTTTAAACGTTGAATCAATGTTTATTTCAGGTTGAAATGCTAAACAACTAAAGTTAAACGTCTGATCAACGTCGAAATATGACCAAACTAGAACGGACGTAAAACAACCTTATTTCAACATTGAAACAACGTCGATATCGATACGTTGAATTCTTACTAGTTTTTAAACGTTGAATCAATGTTGATTTCAGGTTGAAATGCTAAACAACCAAAATTAAATGTCTGATCAACGTCAAAATCTAATCAAAACTGGAACTGATGTAAAATAACTTTATTTTAACGTTGAAAGAACGACTTAGAACGTCGATATTGGTACATTGAATATTTATTTATTTTTAAACGTTGAATCAATGTTGATATCAGGTTGAAGTGCTGAACCACAAAATTAAACATCTGATCAATGTCGAAATCTGACCAAAACTAGAGTAGAAGCAAAACAACCTTATTTCAACGTTGAAATAATGTCGATATTGGTACGTTGAATGTTTATTTATTTTTAAACGTTCAATCAATGTTGATTTTAGGTTGAAATGCTGAACAACCAAAATTAAACGTCCGATCAACTACCATATTTCAACGTTGAAAAATGGTCGATATCGGTACGTTGCATGTTTAGCTATTTACCAGCATGGAACTAATGTTATCACACCAACATTGAATGAAATACATATATAAGTTTACGATTAATGACCAGAGAATGCAGTTCAATTTTCAAGGAGTGGAACAATCCTTTAGCTTATTTCTATTGCTCATGCACGCGAGCTGCCGTGGTCAAGGTTGCAAAGGCGTCGCGCGGTCTCCAGCGATCCCGGGTTCGAATCCTGCCACGAACGAAAAACAGGTTGGTTCTTCAACGTTGATTCAATCAGAGAATTAGACGTTGCAGCAATGTCGTAGTGTTAACATTGATTCAACGTTGCATTGTAACGTCAGTACAACGTTTCATGAGAGACATTGCTTCAATTTTCATTCTAAACCTATTTTCACCCCGATCTCAATGTCGACATGCGTAGTTGTTTCAACGTCGATTCAACCATAGAATTCAACGTTGCAGCAACGTCGTAGTAGCAACGTCGTAGTAGCAACATCGATTCAACGTTGCATTGTAAAGTCAGTACGATGTTGCATGAAAGATGTTGCTTCAATTTTCATTCTAAACCTCCTCTCACCCCGATATCAATGTCGTAATGCGTAGTTGATTCAACGTTGATTCAACCACCGAATGCCTGCTGGGGAGGCACTTGTCTTGTCCTAAACCTCTTCTGTCAGCAATTGGTGGCAATAAAGTGGCATCTCTACCAGTAGCCAGCCAGGCCAGTAGAACTTCAATCATACTAATTTGTAAATAGTGGTATTTCTAGCCTCTAGGTTTAATAGTTTTGTCATTTTGTTTTCATTGTATTGTATTGTTGATTTCTCATTCTTTGTGATATTTGTGTTGTCGGTTGCATTTTCTTTCTTGTTGAAGAAAAACTAGGGAGAAATGTTGATATCTGATTGGTTTGCTGGTGTTGCCAAGTGGTTGTGAACTTGTGATGTCACACTTGTTGGGTCGTGAGTGTGAGATGGCTTTGTGCTGCGCTCCTGCTCTGTTGGTTTAGCCCAGGAAGCATCTGCACCAGTGGCCTATGTGGCATGGGTTTGCTGTAACGTGATGCAAGTTGGCGCCGCACTTGGCGGCAATGCTATTGGGGACAGGAGTCAGGAGTGTAGCGTGAATCATGAATCATGATAGGTTGAGCATCATCCAAGCATGAGCTATTAACACATGTTGCAGCATTGTGGCTCAAACCATTGTATCATGTATGCGTAAGACTTAGACCTTTAAATTGATGCCATTTATTGGCACTTTGGCAGCTGAGGCAGGCCTGCATGGCGGGATAATTGTCTGCTTGAAATTAGCAAGAATGATTAGTTGATTGTGTAGTCAGCTTGAAAGCATCCCCATCAACCAATCACAGCTTGAAAGCATCCCCATCAACCAATAACAGCTTGAAAGCATCCCCATCAACCAATCACAGCTAGAAAGCAGATATCATTACAATTCCATTATCCAGCCACAGCTGGAAAGTTGAAAGGGGCTAAAATCACAATCCTATCAACCAATCACAGCAGGAATTCTGAAAAGGATAGGATATGTAAATAATGGACTGAAAGTGTAAAGTTCCTGGCCTTTCCAATTTTTCAGGTCCTGCTTTCCAATATGCTATGTGTACTGGTTAATTTATTATCCCTCTAGAATTCCACACTGCACAGACATGCCAATAACACATCACATGTACCAGATTTGAATCATTAAACTCAAAACAAAACCAAAAAAGTCAAAATATTTTATTTTTCACCAAGCCAGTCCCTTTAAGTTACTGAACAACTGAAAAAAAACCTACCGAATAACGACTGGATGAATCTACCAACTAATGACTGTCAACTGGCATGTAGATGCTCAATGACCACATGACCCTTGAGATAACATTACAATGACTCTTGTGCCACACTACAAAACCAGGATTTATAATAAGAAAATATCTTGTGTTTTTATAAATCATCCATGGTACTTCATTGTGCTGTTTCTACTAATCATAATGAACTTTACTGCAGGCACTCTTGCCAGCTACAGGAATAAATAATGGCAGATATCTTAGTAAAAAAGTTGACTGCTGATGACTTTGATGCAGAAAAATGTAAGTCAAGTTTTATTTTATTATAGTGTACATAACATGACCCCCAGTGATGTCATTACAAAAAACTTGACCAGTGATTGTCCATCTATAGTATCTGTGTAATGATATATAAATTCAAAGGATGCCTGAATCTAAAGTTTCCTGTAATATAGGTAGCTAATTAGCAAACTTGTGGCTAGTATTAAACTGGAATCAACCCAAAGCAGATATTCTAGCTTGATAGGTTATAGTATAATCTGCATTTATTTCAGATGTGCAGAGCCTTAGCCACAGCAGTGTGGGAGGTCTGGAACTGCAGCAACAACGTCAGCGCGTACTACAACTATCCAAAGAAACGAGTGCATTGCTAAAGAAGAATGTCTACAACAACTATATGCAATTCATTGAAACAGCCAAAGAAATTTCTCGTGAGTATTAAGGTTTAGCCAACAGATATTTTCCTGGTGGATTTTCATTTAGTTTCATTAACCACAAAGGTTAAGAAAAGCTAATTTCAAACATGAAATTTTACCAGTCCCCAAGCCTGGCTCATAGATGTGATCTGTCAGAGCATGCGGGATTTTCTGTATACCCGTGGAATTTATTTAATATCATTTAATTAGAAGTGAATTTTTACAATTTATTTCAAAGCTAAGATTACCATAAAAAAGGGTAGGTAACTTAGACCATTGACAGGGGGGGAACTTAGACTGTTTCGACATTTAAGAGAAAAGTAAACCATATACTCAGAAAGTTCTTGCCTTAGAAAAATTGTGTTGATGGCTCATAAAGTACCATGAGATAATCCACAAATGCAATAAAGAGATGTACAGGGTTATTCTAAATGATGGACCCAATTCAATAAATTTGTATATATATGAGTATAAATCCTAAATGAATAATTTATTCACCAATTAAAAGAGAAAAAATTCATTTTGTATATATACCATATACCTTTATGAATGTTCAATATGTCCCCCTTGTGCTGCACTGCTAACATCTAAAGGGTAGCCAAACTCGTCCCATACACAAGAAAGCACATCTTCTGTTACTGAGTGCACTGCAGTGTAAAACAGTTATTCAGATCAATCAGTTGCTGGTAGAGGCAGGATGTAAACAGAGTTGCTGGTAGAGGCGGGATATAAACAGCTTCCTCGACATAACCTCATAAGAAATAGCTACGTACATGAGGTGAGATCAGGTGATCTTGGTGGCCAGAAGCATAGAGCTAGATCTGCATTTCCTATGCGTCCTATCCAGTGCTTGAGAAATGACCAATTCATAAAGTTTCAGAGCAAATCAAAAAGTTACTGCCGCTCATTTCCTCATTCAAGTAGGTTAAAAAATTTGAATCTTTCTCTTTCCATTGGTGTAAAAAATTTCATTTTGAACTTATAGTACCTAAGTAAATACAAATTTATTAAATTGGGTCCATCATTTAATATAACCCTATATTTTATATACTTGCTATGTGAATATTTGTTTCACAAAAAGTGTGCATTAAAAATGATCTAAATCACCCTGTTTTGTGATATATTGATTTTATTCAGCAACAATACTTTGATTCAACATTCAGGTGATGCTTTCAAAAGTTGCTTGTTCTATTCTTCAGAATTGGAGAGCGAGATGTATCAGCTGTCACATCTCATCACAGACCAGAAGTCAATATTGTCCATGATGCTTGAAGTAACCATCTCAGGTGGGTGTTGTTGATCCTCCATGCAACCATCAAACAAAATTGCTTCATACAAGTTTCATTTTATTCTTGTGCATTGTAGAACGCTTTGTGTTTAGTTATCATTTTACAAGCTTGACATTTTGGAGGCAATATATTTAGTTGTATAATTTAGTATTTGAAATGGAGGTAGGTATATAATTTTTCTTTTGAATAATTCAAATAATCTATGAAATTAATATGAGTCATTCAAAGTAGGACTTAAAATCTTTGAATCTATATCACGGAATATAGGAGGGAGAAAGAAACAGGGTGAATGAGATGGGGGATGTACCGGTACCATCAAACAGTAGGTATAATAATTAAGGGATGGTTTGAATGTTTTTTGTTAATAACTTCTTTCCATGAAATATTTCATAAACAAATTTGGGCTCATTTTAAAGGCCTTTGCAAGGGCTATCATATGGCATCTCTGAAAAAATTCCATATGCTACCGTATTCGTAAGATGTCAGACGCAAAATAAAGCATGACGAATTACCCCTGGAAATGTGGTAATCCAGGACACTTGAAATAAAACTTAATTTTAAAACGTTTGAAGCATGCAGAGTGTACTCGTCCATTACTAACAGTAATCTGAAGTCCTCCTCTTCCTTTGTAGATGAGGTAGATGTAGAATAAATGACATATTCTGTGATTTTTACTTGTTTTTCCTTTATTGATATGATATTACCATTTCCATACATTACTGTACCTATTATTGATGTGATATTACTGTATCCATGGACATGCCATTGAGCATTGACAACGACCTTGTCCCTTGCAGCTCCATATCTGCAGCCATGTAGCATTTCTTCTGTATCTGCAAGCTTACAGGACTGCAAGTAATTTCGTACCATTTTTATTGGATCAAGTGAATCCACTACAACAAAAAAATATAACTCGGTACTCACTGCAGTGAGTGACAGAGCTCATTCTCTTCACTGACAGACAGACAGACGGACTGACAGACAAACATTGCGAGCAGAATAGTGCATTTTTTCCATAAATGAGGAAATGTGCTAAAAAGATCGTATTCTATTCTATAACAGAAAGGAATATTCTTGTGACAACTATCATATTTTTTGGAGAAATTATTCATAGTTTAGGTTAATTACTTTTCATTCTACTTTGCCCGGTGCACAATCTTATGTATGACATTCTATGAACAATTTGGTGATGCATTAATTTTTCGTTAAGTGAATTTTTTTCCTGAGCGAGGTAAATGTAATCAAAATTCCTAATGCTAATTAATTTTTGGTTAACTGAAGCCTTTGCTAACCAAGGTTCTACTGTAAATGCGTTTTTAGGGATGTCCCTTATTGCCCCGTCGTGCGGAAGTGGCCGCCAGTGGCCGGCATTTTCTTGGAATAAGTTACGCAAATTTCGTCAATCACGTTTTCAAGCCCACACCTGTGTGCTACTTTTATGTAATTAAAATTTTTTAATACGGCGAAAATTTTTTTGCTACAAGCCTTAGCAGGGGTACTACTTTAGCTGCTGCAACATTTCTACGAAAATGTCGGAGAGCTGTCCCGATTTACCCCGCCCGTCTCTTATTACCGCGTTTGGCGGTACATCGTACGGGTTGAAGATGAGGCCTCGATGGCCATACAGCTTTCTGCAGATTGCCAGTCACGCGTAAGGCCCCCCCTCATAGAATGCATTAAGAATATTATGGCTGACTGAAATATTTTGGCAATTTCGCGACTTCCGGGGTGGTCTGGCTTCAGTATATGCGGCTAAGGTGAATGGATTTGAGTATGCTGATAGCTTCGTCTCATGGAAGCAGGCAACAGAAATTTCATAGATGTTAAAAGAAGGCGGAGAGTTATACTGCGCTGGACTGGGACTGAATACCATTGTAGTTGAAGTAGAGGACACGGAGGGAAGATGTAGTGCAACAAGAACAGGACAAAGAGACCACATAGGGGCTAAGAGAGCTTGACTGCAAGCGAGGCAAAATGCAGTGGGCGGTAGGTCTGAACTTCTCTAGTGGTTTCAAGCGAGTACAAACCTATCAAGTTTACGGGCCTTGGCTTGAATGAAGCCCCCTGGCAGAAGGACTAAGAGAAGTAATAAATGCTAGAAGGATTAGGCAAAGCTGACCCTTTGAGGAGGTGCCAAGGTTCCTCAGCCTGCGGTCAAAAGCGGACATGTCCTCCAGTGCTTAGAGTGCTGGTTCAGGGCCTCTGCCGTTGAGCCCAACTCGCGACGGCCGCCAAAATTCGAAATTCCTGCCAGCAGCGCAGGCCACGGGATCTCTTTACGGCGACGACGTGGGTCAGATCGGAGACTAACCATGAGCAAAAATCCAAGTGGCCGGAGTATCTAAATATACCGAGTTGAACTTCCGCAGTTGGATGATCAATTTGAATTTGAGTTCAAATTAAACCATTTTTTTTTGTCCAGGGGACAAGGGTCCTGGCAGCGGGCTGAGTGGTGTGCAGGAAGCTGTACAGGAATTCGAGGATCCACAGGAGGCTAGACTTCGACAACAAAGGGAGAACAGGAAGAAGCTATCTGCTCTCCTCGAGAACATTGAAGGATGCTCGGTGGGTGATTTTGATCTACTTCTGACATGATTACTACTGTTAAGATTTATTATCTAACTTCATCATTGTTGATACGCTTATCGTTGGTCTCGTGTTAGAAGGCTAAATCGACGCTCATCCGCTCGATCGTAATTATTATTTCCTTATCATTGCCTCTGTGCTGACCACGTGTTTAAATCGTGTTGACGGTGTTACTACCCTCGGATAATCTGAGTTTTTGCGAATGTGTTTTCATTTTGTTTTGTTCGATTAATGAAGTCAAAACTATTTGAAAATTCAGTTTTTTTCATTTATATCAGTTTTTTTTTTGTTTTCCAAACTGATAAATCGTGTCGTTTGGCCCCATATACGATATTGAATTTATGGAAGTGAATGTCTCATTTCTTAAATTAGTTATGGAGAGACATGTTAATAAATAAGAAGGTTCAAATTGATCAAAACGTTCGTTGAAATGTTAGAAGGTTGAGTGTTGTTGCAGCACGTGCTGGAGGAGCCAGAGCGCTGGCTGGTCTATGAAGGAGACCTGGTGGAGCTGTCTCAGGACGACTACTCGGGACAGCAACGCGTGCGCGCTTGTCTTCTCAACGACTCCTTCATGCTGGCCACGTGGCTTGCTGACAGGTCTTGTCCTTGTGTCCTTGCCGGCCTTGACAACGGAATAATTGCTGGCCAAACGATTTTTTATTCCTTACTTGACCGTCTCTGTTTGCTGGTCTAGAACCAGAAGGGTTAGAGAAACATTTTAATTCCAGCAGCTTCACTCACTTATTTTGCTCTCCTACATTTTTGTAGTGATTTACAAATTGTATAGTATTATCTAATTTCGAAACGTTTCTTCTAAAACGAATCTTTTAAACTTCATTGTTAATCGTAGTTATATTTTCTTGACATGCTAATTCAATACATTTTTCCAAAGGCAGTATTATCGCTTTCTTTATGCTTATATAATAATGATCGGTGCTAAATATATCTAGTAAATATATATATAGGATATCTCAGCGTACGACTCATGATCGATAATAGAATATTCATAATTAAAATATTGTTATCAATTACTGGTTGACTCAGACGTGGGCCGGTGCGCTACCGCTTTGAGACGCTGCACCTGCTTGACGCTCTCGTGCCGGTAAACGTGAAGGACCGCGGCCAGGCGACCAACGCCTTCAAGCTCCTCATATTCCCTGACGCGCGGGCGTTCCAGGCGCCGTCCCCCAAAATAAAGAGCGAATGGCTGGAACATCTCGAGAGGACCAAGAAGGATCGAGTGGCTGCTCAACAAAAGCAACCAACGGCTGAACACCGAGCTCCTGTTGCCAACCCTGATTCAGAGAACCCCTTCCTCAAGCAGCAAGACTCCGTGGGGTCGCGGGACAGTCAAGACGACGACGAAACTAACCCCTTCTCGTGGTGGAGCTCCAGTTCAGCGCCGCCTCAGTCTCAGGTGAGGTATACTGTTCATCATTCTTTTATTTCCTTAACTGTGATACGGTACTCTTAACGAGAAATATTTTTTGGTGTTTATCAAGCATTGGTATGGAAATGAATTATATCCGAGATATATTTTCATGTGTTAATGATGAGTAATGAAGAGCAGATAAATTTTTAGCCTCAAGTTAGATGTTGAATTCATTTTTTCCTGCCCACGTTGTGCGATCTCACGAGAATCAAGAAACAATTGTCAGTTACGTTCTATTTGTGTGTGTCTTCAGGTCCCACAAACGCCTGAGTGGATGCAGGAGCTTCCTGAGGACTTAGACCAAGCAATTGCCCAAAGAAATTTCGAAGACGCGCTCACACTCATCCAGCGAGCCCGAGAATACTTCACCCAGGCCCCAAAGACTCTCGTCAACGCTGAGATGAAACGCGGCGTCGAGACCCGCGTCAAAACGCTCGTATCTGTGGTACGAGCCGAGCTCGCCGCATCAGGGGAGAGAAGTCTTAATGCCGGCCCCAAGGCTGCTAGACGGGCTGTTAACATCCTCCTGCAATTAAATAAACAGCAAATGGCATGCGAGTTGTTCCTCAAGTACAGAACGGCGATACTGAAGTCAGCCTTGCAACGTTTGCGGCTTGAAGGCGATACCGAGGTCTACATAAGACACTTATGTGCGGTATACTTCCGCAACCTTAACGATACCCTCAACGAGTTCAACAAAGTGTTTGCTTCCTGTAAGAGTTGTTTGCCAGCACTCGTTGTTTGGGCAGGAGATTCCATGAATAGTTTTGCGAGCAAGTTTTGCCAACACGTCTTCAGCACGCAGTCTTCACTCACCACCGTGTCGGAATGCGTCAGTCTAGCAGATCATTACTGCAAGCAGGCGAGTCCGTGTCTTCATCCTTGGCTTAATTCATGTTTAGGAACTTTACGGATATGAGACACCAATTCGCTCATATTTCTTGACAGCTTTTCCAATATTATACGAAAGTAATACCTATATGAAAGATTGGATTAAATTGCGAGTCTAGAATATTTTATTCCTACTTGATTTCTGTCCTGATTGAGTTTTGTTACTTCCTTCGTAACAGTTTATCTTCCATTGTAATAACCTGCTCTATTTGTCTGTGAAGGCGAGCAAGACAGGCCTAGACCTCCGGTTCGCCTTGCATGCGTCCATGTCCCGCGACCTGGAACGCCGTGTAGCGTCTGCACGCGACCAGATGCTCGACGCCATCAAACTACGCGCGCAGGACGAGAGCTGGCAACCCACCAAGTTTACTGACGAGCGCCAACTTCAAACCTTCATGGAGGAAATGAACGACATCGGAGTCGCCGGCCTCAACGAGTACCTCACGGGTATACGTCAGATTCCTATACTAGTATATGCAATTTCGGGCAGCGCATACTTATTGTCTTAAATATTATTAAAATTAAATAATATTAAATATCGCGATGGCATATTTTGTTGAAAACCTTTTTCGGAAAAGCATATTTAGGCTGATAAGTTGTATCCACATTATCTTGTTCAGTGGCTTGCTTCATCGAAAGATATAATTGCATTCAATCACCTTGAAAATATTCTTTTCAGCGATTCCGAAGTTCTGCTTTCCTCATTTTTTTATACATTCTAGACAACTTATGTGCGCTGAATGCCTAAATATTTGTATTTAATTTTCTGCCTTATTATAAGTACCAGGTACGTGTGCAAGTGTTCATTCTTGTGTTATATTTCATCATGTATGGACAGGCATCATCCTAAACAATATGGAACTGCTCGTTGCAGATGCGTTGGTGCTGGGGCTGACGAGCAGTGTGCTGGAGTTGGTGCGCGTGATGGTTGCTTTTGTTGAGGATGTGTTGCGGCTGCTGGTGGTGTGGCCTGACGCGCAGCAGCTGCTCGCTGACTCCCTCACTGCTGTACTCGAGGCTCAGCTACACCAATGCAAGGCGGCCGTACAACATCCCATGCTTAAAGATAAGGTCTCTTCTTGCTTGTGCGATGCTCAAAGATAAGGTCTCTTCTTGCTGGGCAGTGCTCAAAGATAAGGTCTCTTCTTGCTTGTGCAGTGCTCAAAGATAAGATATCTTCTTGCTTGTGCAGTGCTCAAAGATAAGATATCTTCTTGCTTGTGCTCATTTGAGAAATATTATGGAAAGAATGTAGAACAGTTATGGCTCCTAATGACTAGGTATTCAAAACGGCATTTACTGTGTCGTTTTAATTTCTATTTGTTGGCGTAATCCCGCAATTTAACTATATATATATATATTTTTTTTCATTTGATTAATAGATCATTAATACTTCATAGAAAGATTGAGTGGCTTTAATAAATTAATTTCTCACGAATTTCCGTTGATATCACCGCTCGTGCAGCACCTTCCAAACGTCCGTTTGCTGTGCAGACAAGCATCGTGTGCCTGAACAGCCTGTTTGTTGTCGACGTGTTGCTGCCGCTGACGGAGCAGCGCTACACGGAGGTCACGGGCTTCGCTCATCCAACGTTACGCACGCTAGCGCGCTACAGGCAACTCTTTGCCACCAGCGCCGACTCCCATACCTCAGGCTTTGTGTAAGCCAAGTTTCGACGGTCTTGTCGTCTGATACGGAGTGGTAACTTCCAAATTTTATGTTTCCACCGCTCGTCCGAATAATACGAGATTTATTACATGTCTATTTTTTTTTGCTAGCAAGCTTGTCATTTTTCGACAATGATGCCAAAGATCATCAGATGATGGATTATTGTTATGAATATTTAGTTTTAACACTCATTGAACTGTTAATATCCTTTAGAAAATCAGGGGTTATATGTTGTTTTTTGGCATGATATTTGTTTTCATTTGAAGAACCGCAGCGAATGCCCATATCCATTGGCTAAACGGCATATAAAAGAATTTAAGAATTAAATCAAAATCTTATGATGGGCTTCGATATGTATTCAATCCGTCGCAATAATCCAAGGGCATCATTTAGCTCAAACGACAGAACCTCTGTCGTATTCTGTTCCGCATGTAGTTTTACTCGGGCATGAATTTCTCACGATGCCCAGGTTTACTAACAAATTAGTTGAAGCAACTGAAATGGTAAAATGGTCGTCCACTTGCAGCAACCATTATCGACTCAGTAGTTCAACGCGTGAAAAGGTCTATTGCCATTGCCTGATATTACTCTCATTCAAGGTTTAATATTGACATCCCAGGATAGGTATTTATTATAAGTCATATAAAAATAAGCAATATATTGGCGTAAATACAAAGGAAGATTATCTTCGACCAGTGTGATCCCTCTCTGAGTACAGAGTTCATGGTGAAGCTCTCGTGCCAATATTATACTGGCCAAAGATAAACCAGGACATAAAAGTAGAGACGGCTTGGCCACACATGGAAACGTTCGTAAGAATTAGCTACAATTTACTCAATATCACCATAACTTTGGGCGAATAACAAGTAAATAACAGACTACCAATCTCTCAAAGTTGTACTTTACATTCAGAGTCATGTTTTACATCGCTAATCAGGTTGACTCTTATACAAAAAGATCCGTCAATTGCATCGCGAGGTTACAATAGAGCAGCAGTAATTAAATTTAAAGTAAAAATGGACGTGAACGGGCTTTTGCCGTTCTGTATTAATTTCACGCTTTGTATTTATTTGTGTGTAGATATTGATACCAAATTATAATCTATTGATAATCTGTAATCTTTAGACAAATTTATTATTTACATGGTTACTCTATTGGATAAATGTTTCCCAATCCTAACGTAAATAAACTTTATCTTTCAACTTTCGTATCACATTCGAAAGTGTCTTCACGATATTCCTTAGTCCTGAAAACTAATAACATTTGCTACGCTTTATTCAGTTTGTAAGTAAAAAAACGTAACAAGACGGAAGTATAAGATGACGCAAGATTAGTCTACCCACAAACTAGTATTACTGGTTCTTAATCATAATACCATCAACTCTGAACTACACAACACAATACCTCCCATACCCAATTAGATTCGTAGCCAGATTATATTGCACTTTGCAGGTACCGCTTACATAATAATAGTTGGAAGCGAAATAACCCTGGAGTGTTTTTTTTTTTTTTCAAGATGAGCACCAAAATAGATAACCGGGCACCCAAATAGATAGTAGACCAGGCCGGACTTGACGCTGAATTTGAGTTACATCGCTACCTAGATAATGCCGATAATTATTTCTAACGCCGAGCATGTTGGAAGCAATTTGTATTATTTTTTTCGTAGAAGATTTGATGACTTTTTGCTGTAATTAAAATTTGAAACCTATTCCTAATCTTATTTAATCAGTTTATTTAGAAGTTCATTACTTTCAATCTGAGTCTGGAATAACATCTAATGTTCGAATAACACTTTAAAATCCGTTACTAAACGTAAGGTGGAGTAGCGTAAAGAATGCCCCCAGATATGCCCTTACACATCCGGCCCCCGGCCCCCGTACCCTCTATGTCTGCTAAAGAGACTAAGCACTCCAGCAATGACCGTACACGTCCTGCCAGTATGCGACGTACTGCACTAATGACTGGCAGAGCCGGCCTGTGAAGGGCACCGTACTGCCCACAGAATTAAGGAAAGTTTCTAGTCTGCGACGCGTGATTTGTTGATAAGCAGGAGAGCGTAGCAGGTATAGCAGCACGTTGCGATAGCGGCGCAGCACTTCAGCCCGTTGCTGCGGAGTCAGAAGAGCGCTTCTCCGGTGCAGCTCCAAACTGAAGTGGGAAAAACACGCATCGGTATTCATGATAATTAGAGATGTGTATGGTTTGAACGATTAATTTCAACAGAGTTTTTTCAATGTGACGGAGTTGTTTCAGACAAGAAATGTACGAACCTCGAGATGTCCATGCTCAAAGCCACAAGGTAAGGCTTCCACGACCGCCGCCCGAAGAAGTACGAGCAGCTAAGATGGCTCAAGGGCCTCAGGACGTACAGCATCTGACAAAAAATTTATGCTTCTTGTGAAGTTGTGATTAACGTTTTTCTAGACACTTCTAATCTTGGGTGATTTTGCAAGTCACCCAATAAATAAAGCAAATCAAAGCACATTGATTCAGTTTAATTATTGTCTAATACAATAACTTGAGACAAAATAATAGGCTGAATTCTTTGGACGAAGAGATAACAGAAGAGAAAATATCGGGCCTATTCACGCTAGGTTCGAAATGATGGGACCGATATCAACGCATGGGACCGAATGGTCCGGTTGGTCCCGATATCAAATGATGGGACCGAATAAATATTAGGGGCACATAACGCCACAGCAGGCAAGACCAATAACAAGTTTGTTTAAGGCCGTTCGAGACGCACGAGTTCGTAACACCTCTCCGAGACTCTAGGCTCACCTCGGCCGCAAGCTGGCGTTTGGAGCGCGGCGAGCTCGTGGCGTGGCGGAGTTGGGGCGTGGAGCGCTGGGTGACGACATACGTGCGGAGATGTGGAGGAGGTAACGAGTGCACGGCACGCAGCACCTGCCCGCTGTGGGGCAGCTTAGTTTCGTCTGCAACAAGAGGTTACTTTAGCTTGCATTGCAATGAGGATAGATTTCCGTAATGCGTTCAAGACTAGACAACAGAATACTTATTAATACAGTTTTCAGGTCGCAATACTTTCAAGACGAGGCAAGATAATCATTATAAATACAGTTTCAGGCAGGTAAAGTTTCAGTCTAGTTGAAGACGCACCTTAGATTTATATAGCTGACAGAATGACACTTTATTTCTCGGTTTCACAACAGTGAATAGAGTATCACGGTTAAGTATATAATGCAGCACAATTGCAGTATCGGCAACATAATTGATGCGCCGTACGTCATAGAGTATTCTTCACCTGTAAAATTTATTCGTGCATCTGTGTGAATTCGAATAGTAGCATAATTTTGGTAGAAGGCGGAATTGCAGAAGATAAATCACCGGACTAGCTTGCCTAAGACTCTACGATTAGTCGTGACTAACGCCATTGGAATAATAAATTTGTTCAGGACGCATGCACCGGTACCAATAAAGGATATGTTTGAGCGTCGATTGAGGACAAAAAATTGCTTGAACAAAACATATGCTATTTTTACTTGGCTTGCGGTGCTGGTCGAGGAAGGTGGCAGCGGAGGTGCCCTGGCCGTCCCCCGCGACGCCCGCGCTGTTGTTATTGGAGAGCAGCTTGAGGCAGCACGCGCGGTCAATGGGCGACTCTGATGTGCACGGCAGCACAGTCAGCTTGTTGCGGAACATCAATATAAATCTCCATATCAACCTGCACGAAAAAAAAATTAATATTATTAACTGTGAGTTAAGGTATATTGCAACATCTTTGTGCACCGTCTTAATAATGTTCATGATTAAATTTAGCTGTTATATAGCATTTGAATATAGCATTCGAATCAAATACAACGCTTTAGAATGCTTCAAAGCTTAGCTGCATAGCATAGCAATAAAAAGTTATCAAAATACCCACTTGATGAGTTGAACGGTGGCAACGACCGCCCACCTCCCGAACTCCCCCCACAGCTGCTGCGCCCCCACCTCGACCACCACCTCAACGCCCTCCAGCACACACAGCAGGAACTGAACGATGTCATCATACACAGGATAAAAAAATGCTTCGGCGTCAAATTAACAGAAGGTAGCAGTAGAACTCACGAGTTCACTTACTTTAGCAGGTAAGCTCGAGCGTTTTATGATTATGAGCGCTTGAAAATGAATGCTGTCACATTCGAAACATCGTTAATAAATTTATATTGCTTCCTTTAACCTGCATTTTGATTAAGCAACGTAATGTGAAGAATATTGTTGGACACTGAAAATTTAAATCAATGAATTCTCCGACCATTGACCACCCGTGTTTAAACAAGCTTATCTATTTATGTACGCATTTGGCTATCATGAAACGTTAAAAACTAGTAATTGGGAAGGTAAGAAATTCTAAAGATACAATGAACGAACCTGTATTTTCTTTTCTTGTTGTAGAGAAAATTTAGGAAGTTGGCAGTGCAGGAGCATGTCGTTGAACAGCTCAAAAAGACGAGATCCTGACGAGAGGAGTTCACACAGCAAGCTCGAGTGCTGGAACCGCCCTAAAAAACACGAGGATTAAATTCAATATTTTGGCGCAGCACTTTAAGCCTGGTCGCACCTCTAAGTGCAAGTTGGATCAGGAAAAGAACTGTCTTCGAGCGGCATGAAAACTTTATGGTTTGAGTCGACGCAAGAAAAATTAACCCATCTTTGAGGCTTTCAATAATTTCACTGCTCCAATACAATCGTATGGTTCTAAACGTTTGTCATTTATAAGTCTCTACGAAACTCGCGTTTGACAGCACAAGCTACATCACACTTGTGGCGTATACCTATTTTACAACCCATTCAATAGTAAAGTAATATGAAAAATTCCCTCAATGATGAGTTGAACATTGATAGTAAATTCTCTAACTTATAAGCATTTTCTCCCACCCCCGTAATTTTCTGCTGACAAGCCAAGAAATTAACTGTATAATGCACCTATGTTTTCGTCCGACTTGACATCTGTGATCACGCTAACTACTGGTATATCCGGCTCACATGGGTCAGCTCCCAACAAATGAAAATTTAGTAGTAATTAATTTACGAAGTAATAATAGTTACAGTAAGCACAAACCCAACTTGACTCTTAGCTTGTTGTTATCCGACGTCGGACGATTTTCTTATAAAATCAAAGGAACATTCAAGTAACGCCAAAGTCGATATCAATTTCTATTTTTTCATGATGTTTGCAGATGTCTTAGCTATATGTACATATTAAAATTTGCAATAACATTAAATATAAAAAGTAACATTATAATTCATAGCTTATCCGCACTGTGCCGAAATTAAAGTTCGTCTCAGATGTGTATTTATAGTGCAATTTTAGGCAGCGATAACGCATCATCCTCACATCCTATCCAATCATCCTATTAGTGAAATAAATCATTTA
This sequence comes from Hyalella azteca, assembly GCF_000764305.2. Taxonomy (NCBI): domain Eukaryota; kingdom Metazoa; phylum Arthropoda; class Malacostraca; order Amphipoda; family Hyalellidae; genus Hyalella; species Hyalella azteca. The sequence goes on along the minus strand of NW_025934235.1, from coordinate 251,557 downwards.
TAACTGAGAACGTTGAAGACGTTTTGTTGCGTACAACCTACCCATATTCCTCTATCCCATGAACCTACAACCCATGCACCCCCTAACCTATGTACCCATAACACATGCCCCGTACATTGTATTAAATTTTCTGCCCCGTAACCCATATCATGCCATGCAATATGCAGGCTTCGGTGCTGCATGAGATCGCTTGCTTCGTGCCGTGAAAATCTGACATTTCAAATGTGTCGGTCGCAGTCAGACAGAATAGTTCAGATTCCTGCCTGTATTAACTCGAGCACGGGAGGCAGTGAACGCCCGTCACTTGACGTAGCAGACGTCAGACAACGACTATGAAGTTATTCCGTGTCGGTCGCAGTCAGACAGAATAGTTCAGATTCCTGCCTGTATTAACTCGAGCACGGGAGGCAGTGAACGCCCGTCACTTGACGTAGCAGACGTCGGACAACGACTATGAAGTTATTCCGCCAATTCGCTTATTGCAGCCACAACCACGTGAACTTTTCTGCCAGGCTCAGAGATGTTATGAAGACGCCCAGATGTGACGACTACGCCCAGATGTGATGACTAACACAGATTCATTTGAACCAGTAACAATATAATAATATCAATAACAATATCTGTTTATTTACTTGAACTTAAGCGTACTGCTTCCACCCTCAATCGGAAAAATACGAAAACATTAATTACTGTGTGCGAAAAAAATTCAAGTACTTATTGGATCAGATTGTAGAACCAATTGGTAGAATTAATAATACAAAATTCTTGAAACTATTAAATTGTAATACCAAAATCACGTTTTAAATCTAAAATTCATGGATTCGCACGGTTCTTACTAGATGATAAGATACGTGCAATCGTAAACACTTTAAGGTGAATTTAACGCCATTTGAATGAAATTAAATTCATTTTCAGACTTTCTGAATAACAGTGGACCAGAGATACAAAGATTGTATGGACGGTGAGCGGGCGATGCGGTAGCGGCATGCTGCACCCGCGCCTGTCGGAGCCTCATTACCGCGAATAAGGCAATATCAAAGAAAGGAAAAGGCAAAGAAGGCCATTCACATGACATTTTAACGCAGCCTAATTTTTTCACTCAGAAAATTTCCTGTGAACATTTTAACCGGCAAAACATTGATATATTGGCAAACAACAAAAGAGGTACCATCATTCGTATGCAGTATAAAAACGCAGATGAGAGCAGCAATAAATCGTATCAGTACTTGAAAATTTTAGCCAGTGAAATTGCATTGAAAATTCTTAATGCAAAGCTATGTCAGACAAAGTTTAAATAAAGTACCTAAATAAAAAATGGAGCACAATGGAATAATTTTAAATGCGAATGACAAGTATCGGTCAAAATAATGAGGTGCTGTCACTGCTATTTGAATTGAATAAATAATGCTGAGCAAATACAGAAATCATAAAAATTCATGAAGAGAATAATTGCATACTGCGATAAAAGGGATACTCACCAGCCAGAAGATAAGAGCCCCATCTGACGACAGCTTCCATGTCTGACAAGTTTTGAGGGTGTGATACAATCCATTTCTTATATTGTTCAAACAGAGCTTGCAGCTTGGCAAGTCCGCCAACTGGTTCTGAACACACACTCATTATTACATCTGATTTAGACTAAACACCTGGAATATTGGTACTTTCTCATTAATAATTTCCCATACTATGGCAGACATGTTAGTAATTCACATCTCAGGCTCACTATATAGTAACGTGCAGTTGAATTTTCTATGCATAAAGAGGTAAACTGAAGCAGCAAACAGGCCAAATCTCTTTACTGTCAGTTGCCACTATACTCCTTCCTTTTTTTACAAGATATTTTGTTTAGCACATGAATTAGCTCAATATTGTGTAAGTAACTTATAGACTAGCTCAAACCCATAAATTGTCTTCCCAGGGCAAACGACACTAGGCTTGGTTATAATGTGATGCAAGAAAAGTCATTCTTTGAATCAGTGATTGATCAAAGTCAACATTGGTAGCTTTAAGAAATTTCTTCCAATGAAATTTATCGTTTGATTTAGTACTTGAATATGCTATGTTAAATGAAGTAAAAAATTGCTGCTAGAATTGGCACACATGCGATGCCTTCAGAGGAGAAAGTGTATGTCAGGAATAGTAAGTACCTAGTGTAGTTGTAGAGGTGATTTGAAAAAACTCCTCATTGAACTTCATTCTTAATATTTTCTCATCTGCAGTAAGCAAAATGAACACTAAAATAACTTGCATCACACTTTTTCCTCTCTGTAGGTTCTTCTCAAACCAAATTGGAAGCCTGCTGGTCTAATAATAAACTCAGTGAATGAGAGGCCATTTGAATAGAATCAAAATGTTGTATGAGAAATGTTGACAACAACTGATAGCAATGAAGCAGACTACAAATAACTCACAAAAATATAACTCAGTACTCACTGCAGTGGGTGACAGAGAGCGCATTTTCTCGTCGACGAAAACGTGAAGTCACGGACGGACAGACAGACGGACGGACGGACAGACGGATGGACAGACGGACATGGCGAGCACAATGGTGCATTTTTTCATAAATGAGAAAATTAGCTAAAAAGCAATGTATTGTAAAAACTAAACAACTATCAGCAAAGATTGCCAAAACCGAAACCATAATTACAACACTAAGTATTTGATATGGACATGAGGACTACTTCAGATGATATGAACACCTCTGAACTAATGGCATTCTAAAAATGGCAGTTCATATATTTAAAATTAATCCAGGTAACTTGACCAGTTCCAAAATGCCAGCCAAGTCCCAATTGTGCTCTTTTGTTAAAATTGAAATAGAAAGAAATTCATCTTGCAGGAATCTGATGATCCTGCCCAAACTGCGCAATCTAAGTATTTTCAGTTGGTACTCTTGTGCACTGGGTGGCTGAATAGAATTTAGAATTGAGTGGACCAATTAAGTCTCCTTTTTAGCGCGTTTTCTCATTTATGGAAAAAAGCGCTATTTTGGTCGCCATGTCCGTCTGTCTGTGACTTCACGTTTTCGTTGATAAGAAAATGCGCTCTCTGTCACTCACTGCAGTGAGTACTGAGTTATATTTTTTTTAGTTTCTTGCTGCCTTGTTTTGTCTCTTTTGGGGGGATTGGAGTTATTACAAATCACCGGGTGTTGTTGAATTAGCTAGCTTACTTATCTCTAAACAAACAAAAAATCAGATCAGTACTCACTGCAGTGAGTGACAGAGTGCATTTTTTTATGAAACAAAACGTGAAAATCAATGAAAACATAAAGTCACGGACGGACGGCCATGACAAGCACAATAGCGCCTTTTTCCCATAAAATGAGAAAATGAGCCAAAAAGCAATGAGGGTAACCTCTTGACCCCCGCGCGCGTCCCTGTCCCATACGTATGGGCCACTCGCTGGAGTATCCAAATATTCACTCATTCTCCAAGAACTAGTACCGTCCTGACTGCTCCTTCTAACAATGTTTTCCGCCACCCTATTGCTGCCCTGTCTTCCCCTTGATGGTGGGGCCTGTGAGTGTGCGAGTGGGTCATGGCATCCAGCAGGAGCCCTCATTTGTGGGGCACTGGGGGGTAATTCCTAGCTGCCTCCTCTTTTGTAGGCTTCCTCCATTTGTTTCCATGATTTTAGGTAAAAAACAAACAGTTGTCATTTGTGCAATCCTCTAGTTTCACAACACTCCAGCACAGCTTAGGGTGATAGAACGTGCAGTCCCTTACTTTTTTGCACCCTCGTGGATGCCCCTTACTCCCATGCTTGCATTTCTTTTGCAGGTACCGGTACTTCCAGCAAACACCTTTCCTTGCTGGTGGCCTGCTAGAGGGTACTTTGGCAACTTGGGTGGTTGGTAGGGAAGGTAGCATTGGAAGGGATGATGGCAAACCATCTTTCAAGTTTCTATCCTTGGGGGTTTGGGCAGTGACCGAGGCGTAGGTGGTTTGAGCCTAGATCAGATGGAGGAAAGGTGGCAGGATCAGATGTTGGGGCACTGAAAGGGTTGAAGGCAAGAGTAAGGCTGGCAGTATAGGTAGGGTTAAAGTGAGTGAAAGGGTGGAGGAGGGGGTAAGGGGTGAGGCAAGGGTACAGTGTGTAGCTGCTTTACCAGCTCCTCAATTGAGAGGGTAGTTATGATATGGTAACAAAGGGATGTGCCTCTGCTGCTGCACGGTCAGCTGCCTCATTGCCCTTGATACCCTTGTGTCCAGGAATGAATTGCAAGATAAGTTCCTGGAAGGAAAGTAAAGCCATTAGTTTAGTTTGGATTTCAAATAAGAGGTGTAGGTAGCTGTCAGGACTTCTGTTACTGATTAGAAGTATGGATAATTGAGAGTCTGTGAAAATAACTAGTTTTTCTGCAGGTTAGAGATTTGTTTGGGACCAGTTGAGAGCTTCATGGATTGCAAACAACTCTAACACCTCCACTTCAGGATGCATTTTCCAGTTTAATAAGGAATGTGCAGAGCTGCTGATGTTGAAGGGGCTTCTCGAGTAGTATGCAACCCATCTGTGAAAGCAGGATGTGTCCAGATTATTTTGATTGTACAAGATCTGCATAAATTTGTTGAGCAGCCTGGGAGAGGTGGTGGGACACTTTAGAAACAGGAAAGTTGAATTGTATGTGTCTCTGAATGTTGAACCATGGGGGTATTGTGGAAATCAAAGGTGATGTGAGTAATCGAGGAACATTGATCAGTAAGGAAGAAAAAATACTTAGTGTTGGATAGAAATGAAGGCAAGTTAGATGATCTGTGGCTAGGAGCTTGTGGAGGATTATTGTGAAGTAGTTCTTCAACAATGGGGCTAATGGATAGTTGAATAATGCAGTAATAGTACTTGCTTGCCACTTCATGCTTGTATATGGTAAGAAGAGAAATGTTGGCTTCCATTTCCATTGACGATACTGGCAAGGTACCTACTGCAGCCCAGGGCTTTCAGAGGCAGTTATTTTGTATAATGTTCAGTTTGGCTAAAGTAGAGTGGGCTGCAGAAGCAAAGAAGGCGGCATCATAATTCAGCTGACTTTGGATGAGAACCCTGTATAGTATTAACAAGAGTGATTGGTTTGCTCCCCAGTGAAAGTCAAGATTTATTTATGAACTCAGTGGATACAATGGAAGATTGCCTCTCATATCAGGAGTGGATGACGACACTGGGGTTGATAGCATCCAGCAGATATTGGGTTTGCCTGCCAGCTGAAGCTTATTGCACCCACATTATCCCTACTGATAGTGATGCAGAGCAGGAGGCACATGCCAGTAATAAAACTAAGAATAAAACTCCCAAGGTCATTATTTCTAATCAGAAAGGAACTAAATACTCCTGTAATGATATTTACAAGGCAACCAAAAAGAGAACTATGTGGTTGGGAAATCTACAAGGAAGAAAAAGCCAGTGAGTTGGAGGAAGTTATTGTCTCTTCCAGTGATGGTTCAATAAGAACCTCCACCTCTTCTGATATCTCCTCTGCTTATTCTGGTAATGATGAGTCATCTGAGGATATGGATCTGTGGACATCCTCTAGATCTCACCACAATGCCAAGAAAATTGATCGGCATGAAGTTGTGGTACCTCCAGTATTTGCCATGGATGGAAGGGTGTCTCTCGAGGAATACTTGCCAACTTATGAGCAATACTTTGATAAGAAATTCAGAGGCACCACACATGCCAAATGCCAATAGCTGTCATCATTTTTGCAGGGTGATCTTCTCAATGTATATGAGATAAGAGGATGCAGAAGACTAAGCTATGAAGAGATGAAAGAACACCTTTTAAATTTCTATAAAAAACAACGCATTGGTGGGCCACGTTTCTGTAAGTAACAGTTCAAAGATTGTCTGAGAGTTATGACATCTATGGCATGCATCTCATCAGCCTTGCTGAGCTGGCAAAATCCAAGAAAGAGTGTGCTTCCCAGTTGCAATAACACTTCCTTGCTTCACTCCCAGCCTTAATCTCATCAAAAATTGCTGATGTTGAACGCACAAGCAAGATTTCATCATCCGGCAGGGCAAAACACCTTAATTTCAACAAAGTCATCCAGATGGCAACAGACTTACAGCATTCACTGCCTTAGACCAAAACTATCATGTGGAGTGACCAAGCTGTGGGACAAGTGCCTCACTCCAGCCCAGCCAAAGCTCAGCCAGGAGCAATTGGTACCAAGGAATATAAGCCATCATGACCCACTCATTCAAAGGATTCTCATCCTGAATCTGGCCTTGAAAGCCAATGTCCAGCCGATAAGGCAAAACAACCTCATGCTTTTAAGGCATCTGCCTCTCCAGGAAGAATTTATGCAACTATTGCCACAAACCAAACCATTTCCAAAAGGATTGCTGAAGGAAGAAAGGTGCATGCCTTGTATGTGGCAAACAACACAAGATTGAGTCTTGCCCCAAATATGACCCTAATTTCAAGTCTAGATCACAGTCCCGAGAACGTCATCAGTTAAACTGACGAATCTGACTGGAGAAGAGGGACCTGTGAGAAAAAGACTCAATTTTACTACCCCTGCCAGAAAACCTGTCACATTGTCCAATATAACTGCTGCTAAACCTGGTCCTCCTGCTTTAGAGCATGCTGCAGATCCCATGGTTGCAAGTGCCAAGCCAGCACCCTCATCAAACTGCAATGATGACCATTGAGCTGGATTTCCACCTTTAAAGGAACATTGCAATGCAGCAAATTCTTCACATTTAGAGTGCTTAGACAATGAACAGAATAATGTCCCCAGAAAAGTGATGGAAAAGCTAGATTTAAAAGCTTATGGCATTCCAGGAAAATTGGTGAATTTTGTACTTGCAAAGTGCGACCTCTTAGAAGTCAATGTGCTAATTTATGGTTAAAATGTGCCAGCAGTGACTGATTCAGGAGCTGTCAGTTCCTAAATGACAGTGGAATTAGCCTGAAAGCTTGGCCTACAAGTAACAGAAAATTGCAGAACCTTACAGGTTGTTGGTGGTCAATCATTTGAAACTATTGATAGTGTGAGTAGTGTGATATGTATACACATGTAACCGGAAACACTGCCGCTAAGTCGAAATAGTTACGGGTAGCATGCCGACTTGACGGTGACTTGCATATTGGTTTTAACACAAGGACTAAAGAGTCGCTCTTTGGTCCGGCTCTAAATTCACTTGCGTTCAGTTTAGTTGGTAGATTTCAAGCTGGGACTCTTTATCAGTTGCTCGTTGTATGGAAATAAAATTTACAGCAGCCATTTAAATTTTCTTTTTCTGTGAGCTTCTGCTTGACTTATGCTGTCTCTTGTGAGTAGATTGTGATTCTTCTTTTTCAGGGACAGATGCAGTCTTGTAAGACTTCAATTTGTGGTTAACATCTTTTTTGTTGCAATTATCTATGGGCAAGTCTGAACAGCTGGGCTGGGTGGGGGTGCAAGATTCTATCAAAGATTCTTCATTAGTTGTAACTGGTACTGCAGCACTGGTGTTCCCGGAGTGAAGCTCTTCCAGTAAGGCTTCAGCAACACTGCTACCAAAGTGCTTCCTTGTGGCCCTGATGGTCAGTAGTTCCTTTTCTTTCTTGTTTTCTTTTGAGGTCTGCGAGAATGATTTCTATCAAGAACTTACAAATGGATATGCTGAGTTTTTGGATCTCAATTTTGATAAGGTTGGTTAGAGTCTCCATAGAATCTCCCAATGATGGTTGTTCAGGGGTCAGGTAGGTGGGACTATGAGTCAGGTTGTGTCTCCTTGAAGGCTGAGCGACTTGGCAACATAGGTATTCTCTTCTGTTGATGTGGCTTGCACAGTAGGCATGCTGCTGTGGTAGGTGCCTGGGGATCTGTGCACATCTGCTCAAGTTGTAGCTACCTGGAAGAAAGATTCTTTCGGTGTACTTGGGATTCGCGGCAAGTTTTTTACTGCCTGGCTGATTTGGTTCACATTGGTGTTATTTTTTGAAAGAGGATTTCTGAACGTCAAGTCAGTTTGCCTCCTGGCATTTTAGGCTCATTTCAAAGCTCTTTGCAAGGGCTATCACATGGCTTCTCCAAAAAAATTCCATATGCTATTCGTAAGGTGTCAGAAGCAAAAAAAGTGTCCTGAGTAGCCCCATCGAACGGGGCTACTCGGGACACTTGGAATAAAACTTCATTTTAAAACATTTGAAGCATGCAGAGTGTACTCATCCAGTACTAACAGTACTCTAAAGTCCTCTTTCATTGTAGATGATGTAGAGGTAGAATAAATGACATTTTCTGTGATTTTTTCTTGTTTTTCGTTTACTGATAAGATATTACCATATACATTAATCACCGTATTACTGATGCGATATTACTGTATTATTGATGCGATATTACCGTATCCATGAACATGCCATTGAGCATTTACAACAACCTTGTCCACTGCAAGCTTCATATCAGCAGCCTTATAGCATTTTTTCTGTATCTGTAGGCTTACAGGATGGCTTGTAATTTCACACCATTTTAATTGGGTTGAGTGAATTTACTATAAAATAAAACAAATAAAAAAACTTTAAAAAAACACGTTTTCATAAATGGACAAAAAAGAAAAACATCAACTCTTACATAACATTACATAACATTCTACATAACTTTAACATTATGCAAGAGATAATGTTTTTCTTTTTTGTCCGTTAAAAAAACATGGGTTTTAAAAGTTTTTTATTTGTTTTATTTCACTATTTTTACTTTTGTAAAAACCAGAAAAACGTGGTTTTAAAAAATATTTTCATATATATTTATTTTCTACTTTTTAGTTAGCAATTTTAGCAATTCAAATCAATTTCCAGGTTTGGCAAGTGTGGATGTTCAAGAAAAAACTCAATTCCAAACTGTGAATTTTCAGTGTTTTTTTTTTCATTTTTTTACTTTTTCTTAAATCTTTTTTTAAATTATTATTTCTGATGATCAAATCTTGAATTGTTAGGCAGCATAAGCATGCATGCCAAATTTCGACTTACTAGGATGTTTAGAAGTGCATCAAATTAAGGTTTGAATTTTTTATGACAGACAGACACGGAACAAAACTAAGAAAAATGTGGTAAAAAAAGATTGTGAAAAACATACCTGAAACAGAAAGTAATGTTTTAGTGACAACCATCATATGTTTTGGAGAAATAAATCATAGTTTAGGTCAATTACTTTTCATTCTATGATGCCTGGTGCACAATTCTATATATGACATTCTATGCACAATTTTGTGATGACCGATGATGCACTAATTTTTCGATAAGTGAAATTTTTTGCTGAGCGAGGTAAGTGCAATCAATATTCTTTGTTTTTAATCAATTTTTTTCTTAACTGAAGCCTTTGCTAACTGAGGATCAACTGTAAATGCGTTTTTGGGGGTGTCCCGAATAGCCCCGGGGGGGTGTCCCGAGTAGCCCCGACGTGCAGAAATGGCCGCCATTTTTTTGGGGATTGAGGTATGTAAATTCCACAAATAAAGTTTTCATGCTGACACTTGTCTGCCACTTTTTTCTAAGCACAATTTTTTAAAATGGCAAATATTTTTTTCACTACAGACCTTAGCAGAAGTAACTTTTGAAAATATTGTTTTTCACCATTTTTTTCAGGAATTTTTTTAAAGCTAGTAAATGTAGGTAGTATTTTTGAACGTCCTTTACACTACATAGATAGGAAAAATGTTGACGTTTACGCCACTATATTTAGATTTGCAATATTCCAATTAGTTTTGCTACTAAAACAGTTTTACGCTGTGTCGGAGGACTGTCCCCAGTTACCCTGCCCATCCCAAGTAGCCCCGGTTGACGGTATCTTGTGATGGTGTTTCCGGAACAATATTCTCATCATCACTGCTAGGGCTTGGCATGTCAGACTCAGAGTCTGACATTATGCATATGGTTTTTTCCAATCTCAAGCAACAGCTTGGAATAGTAATGCAGAAAATTTACCTGCACTACAAAGAAAAAGAGCTTAGGAACACCAGACAAGCATGCCTTAAAATACTCAGTATTTTAAGGCGTGTATTATTATTATCAGCATATAATATTTTGTTTCAATTGTAAGGAACTGAAGCAAAGGATTCAGTCCTTAAGCAGAAAAATTTAAAATACATTGATACCAATTCATGAAGAAAACATTTTCTGGAAATAAAAAACTTAAAAAAATAAAATCCCTTAAATTTAATGACATATTCAAGTCAGGGCTAGTTTAGCATGAACAAATCTTATTCAGTTAGATCTGCCCACAAGAACGTAAAACAAATGTTGACACCAACAAATGATGAAATTCAATGAACCGAAGACATTGCAAGTTTTGCACAGTCACCAAATTACTGGAAAAGTCAATCAATTGTACAACAATACAAGAGTGTATTCTGGTATCAGAAAACCAGCAGCAAAGTTAGTAACCATCAGTCAGTAAACCTGGGGGTAACTGCAACACATTTACCCCCAGGAGCATGACTGCCACTATCACAACACTGACGGCTTCCAGCCCCTCATGAAGTCTTTAAGAAAAATGGATGCTGATATTCCAATGAACAGCATTCAAGCCCCAACAAGTGAGAGGCTTTGTTGTTCTCTTCCATACCCACGCCATTCTGAACGCCTGCCACCTTTGAGGGACATTGAACAGCTGTGCCCCTCTTCCTTCATGGCAGTGGGTGTCTTGGGTTAGGTATAGTCAAATGGGGTAAGACAGGATCGCAGCCTTCATGGGGTAAGAAAGGACCAGCCCATATCATGCATTCTAATTGCACTGAATTTAATTTGAAAGAAGAATATGTTAGAGCAATCATTGCATGTCATTTCAGTGCTTGTTTCAACCCTCTTCTGCAAATAATGAATTTCTGGCTAATTTTTAAAGAAAAGTTATGTAAAGAAGGGTCACAAAATAGTTAACCCTGTTTGGGAAATAAGCTCTGTCTAATTACAAAAATTTTTTTGGCCAAGTTTGTGGATGTATGCATGTAACCTCAAGTAATAAGCTACTTTTGAGACATACTAGGCATTCCCACCTGCAACCATCACTGCCTGGCATGCATTCCAAAATGGGGTAAAAAAGGACCGGACATGGGGTAAGACAGGACCACTAAATGATCCTGCTTTACTCCACAAGTGGTCCTATCTTACTCTATGATGCCTGGTGCACAATTCTATATATGACATTCTATGCACAATTTTGTGATGACCGATGATGCACTAATTTTTCGATAAGTGAAATTTTTTGCTGAGCGAGGTAAGTGCAATCAATATTCTTTGTTTTTAATCAATTTTTTTCTTAACTGAAGCCTTTGCTAACTGAGGATCAACTGTAAATGCGTTTTTGGGGGTGTCCCGAATAGCCCCGGGGGGGTGTCCCGAGTAGCCCCGACGTGCAGAAATGGCCGCCATTTTTTTGGGGATTGAGGTATGTAAATTCCACAAATAAAGTTTTCATGCTGACACTTGTCTGCCACTTTTTTCTAAGCACAATTTTTTAAAATGGCAAATATTTTTTTCACTACAGACCTTAGCAGAAGTAACTTTTGAAAATATTGTTTTTCACCATTTTTTTCAGGAATTTTTTTAAAGCTAGTAAATGTAGGTAGTATTTTTGAACGTCCTTTACACTACATAGATAGGAAAAATGTTGACGTTTACGCCACTATATTTAGATTTGCAATATTCCAATTAGTTTTGCTACTAAAACAGTTTTACGCTGTGTCGGAGGACTGTCCCCAGTTACCCTGCCCATCCCAAGTAGCCCCGGTTGACGGTATCTTGTGATGGTGTTTCCGGAACAATATTCTCATCATCACTGCTAGGGCTTGGCATGTCAGACTCAGAGTCTGACATTATGCATATGGTTTTTTCCAATCTCAAGCAACAGCTTGGAATAGTAATGCAGAAAATAAAGTATATGCTGGTATAAATATGACAAGTTTGTATAGCAAACAATTAAACAAAAACACAAAATGCAATTTTCCCAATAGTGATATTAAGATGGAGCAGGCTGGAATTCTAAAATTTGTGGTTCACATAAAAAAAAGCGTTCCGCCTTAAAAAAACGTTCCAGGCAACTAGAAACAGGTTTGCAGGCTGTCAGAAATCGGCTTCGGTTACGGTAGCTATGATCGTATGAACATGACGTCAAGTCAGGCAACACAAAGAAGGTTCCATCACTCCCATGCAAGATTGTTAGTTGCACACATCACTCACAGATGAGCAAGAGGGATGGATCTACAGAAGGAAATACTATTTACTCCCAACATAATAGTTTTAAATTAAATATAAAAAACATTTATGGCACCTATTCGTTACCTCAGCTTTCAAATTGAGGAGAAACTCATCGGCAGTTGGAGAAACTTCTTGAAGAAAAGGCAATGCACAACAAACAACATGACACTTCACAGTTGACTGACTAGAATAGACTCAATAGTCAATAGAGTACTTGAAAGTCAAAAATTAAGCATTCAAACCTTTAGATTCTGTGAACCTTGTGATTTCTTCATTATTAAAACTTTAGAAGGCTCACAATATATCACGTAATGTTTTCACTCAATTATCGTCTCCAAGTTCGGGAGCTTTATCTGCAGTTAATTCAGTTACCTCACACACCGATTGCTCAACAAGAACTAACAAGTAAACAGTAAACACTAACCATTGTTCCCGCCACTTTGGCTGTTGCACACGATTGATTCTGCATGTATAACATTTACAATTTACGAAGGTTATTAAACCATTCTGTTGAATGCCAGTTACTGATAAATTTGTAATATAGAAGAATTCATATCTATCATTTTTTTCAAATGAGTATATTGATGGTTGGTGTCCCTGTGGCCTGCTACCTTCTTTGTTTATGTTTTTCGTTAAGTTGGTAATCCTGATCGTAACAGTAGGAGTTTCTATATCTCAGCTTATTGGATCAGTGGTCAGTTTTGTATTTGTCATAGGCAGTTTTTCATGTATTTGTGAGCGAGTGTACATAGCAAAAATATTATTCTTTGCAATTTCCATCAATAATGACATGACTACACTATTGTACTACGCTCTTAAAATAAGAATTGTAGCATTACGCATTAAGTTAGCATCAGTGCGTCCACTGTGCAGAGAGTGGATGAATATTGCAAGATCTTTGGTGATGCTTCAGTAGCAAAATTTACACCTTCAGAAGATCTTGTTGACACATTTAGATTGAAATTCTTGCATTTAATATATTTGTCAATCTTTGGCAAACTATTAAAAAAAAAGTAAGGTTTCTGATATGTTGGATGGATCAGGATGCAGTGAAGCTTGTCCAGAAATCAGTTGCGATGAGTTCCCGCCAAAAAAATGTATTACCTATGCCAATGCAAAATATTTCAACTTCAACATTTAAATAGGGTAAACGCGGTATATTCCGACACATTAAGGATGCATCGAGAAATGAAAAACTATAAAAAAAACCGTATGCGTTACATAAGTTCTGTTGCCTTCCACACTCAGGATGATGTATGTTTTCGGTGAATTTTTCCAAGTATTTTCACTTTTTTTAAGCTATTGCCGTGCACAGTTGGCGCAATGTAATGAAAATTGATTCTCTTCGCGCACGTGTTTGCGCAATCCTGGCCATCAATTCTACGTTGCGCTGCTGCGCACGAGCAGTTTGTGGAGGAACAAACATAATACTCACATTACTCAGTACAGTATGCCTTTAATTATCTTTCAATAATATATGATTTTTCTTGATACGGAAATTTGGTGAATGAGAAATCTAGAACTTTATTTCAGAAGAAATTTTCTCCAAAGTCATATGGCAACACTGAACACCATCTGTTTACATTTCGTATGTATAATAGCCGCAGTTTACGATTACCGTACGTTCCGTATCCGACAAGGCGGACAAGCGGAAGAGTCAGAAGTAACCCGGACATGTCTTACATTTTATTATTGTCAGTTCGACTCGCGTAGTCAATATACTCGCGTATATTGTCGACTAAAATAGTATAACTATTTTAGCTTTCTAAAGTACGGCGCACGGCACATTTTTTTACCAGCATAGTACGGCGCACCGCGCAGGTCGTTAAAGTGACAAAATAAATTCCCGCGCACCTTGCACATCTTCCTGACCATGGACTGAAAGTGGAAGTGTGCTGGTGCTGGACGTTCCAGATTTTTGGGTCCTGCTTTCCAATTTGCTATGTTTACCAGTTAATATATTACCCTTCTGGAATTATAGCCTATACTCTACTCCAACTGATGGAGTATAGGCTAGTATAAGTAGTATTGATGAAACAGTTTTACATAGTAATTAGTCAATGCAAAACAGAGCCAAAAGAATTTTGATATTGATAACAAAAGTCAAAAGCAATGGTTGTATTCAAGCTACAAAACTATACAGTAATTCTACCTAATTGGTCTTGAGACATAAAATATAAAATTAACATTTGCAGTAAATGTTTGATTCAAAAAGATGACAATATTTTAATAATAAATAAGTACAGATGGCAAGTTACACAATCACAATGATCAATGATGTAGCCAATGTTTGAGCCTTTGAGGTTTCAAAAGAATAATACAGCCATAATAATAATAATAATAATAGCGGTTTCAGCGTTCAGCCGTTCAGTAGGCCGTAGGCCTGTCGCCGATTCTCAACAATAACATTGCTGCATCGCAGAACATTCACAGCATGACGCTGGAAGCCATAATTAGAAAATTATAACAATGTTGAAATACAATTCAAGAATTTTAACTGCCTAACCTTGGCCGGCTCACGAACCTACTCCTAGTCCAGTAGTCCTACCTACTGCCGCTTCTCATAAAGTTTATCATGATGATAAAGAGAAGAGGGGAGGGGAGAGAAAGCCAGCCCGCCCAGCCGGGTTCTTGACGCTGGAAGGACCCTTCACTAAATATACTCGTGGTATACATAGTAGTCCAAGATAAATTAATTTGTTATTTATAGGCGATTATTTACCGGTTAACTTTCCGAAAGCAAGGGCGTCGGCGATAGACACTAGAGATGTTTGCTCGATGAACGCAGCTGACTCTTCTGGCCGAGTCCGACCCCACCGTTGTGCCCGGACACTAACTAACTGTTAAGTCTTCAGCAGTTGCGGAAGATCTGATACGGATGATCACTCGATCTTCTGGAAGAAGCTGTGAACAATTCACAAACTTAAGTTATGAATAGCGATTTCAGCGTTTAGTAGGCCGTAGGCCTGTCGCCGATTTTTCACATCGCAGAACATTCAAAGCAGTTTTGCGGTTTCGAACTCACAACACACTGTTAAAATTCTGCTGTGCTTAACCGCCCGGCCTCCATGCCGATTCTGACCAGAAACTGGCACACAGAGCTGGGATCGAACCCGCAACTCTCTGCTCCAATTTTGGCACTCTGAACTTTAACCACTGGGCCACCCTGCTCTTTATTTGTTAAATTTATAACACCACTTTATTTATTTATTAATTTTATTTTTTTAATATATTAACACCACTTTAGAAGCAAAAATGGACGGCAGCCTCATTACGTCGCTACTGTGCGAAAAATTCATTCCTTTCGGAGCAAAGCAATGTACTTGCATATGAGTTTTAGGTGAGCTATATCAGTAAATTTATGTGAAAACTAATTTAATTGCTGTGAGTACGTTCCTAAATCATTACCGAAAGATACATTGTTATTATGGTGTGAGAGATACGCTGCACTATACTTTCGTTTGATTTCAATTACATTGATTTATTAAATTTTGTTTCAATCGTTATATCTCATATATATTATTTGTGATTATTCAAAATGTTCCAAACCAAATGAAATAATGGATGCAATATTATTAACCTATATATGCCACGCCGATTAGCACAAATAAATAAAAAGTTCAGAGTTCAATTTAACTATTTCTGCAATTAATTTTAGAGACAAAGTTTGTGGTAAATCACCAGAGGTGGGCAGTAGCGCGCTACATGTAGCGGCCGCTACTAGAGGCCGCTACATTTTCAGTAGCGGTAACATTTAAGGCAATGTAGCGGTAGTGCCCGCTACATATTTAAGTAGCGATACGATGTTTTGCTGCTACAACGCTACCGCTACATTTATAGATAAAGCCTTTAGATTTTACTTAATAGTATTAAATATTATTTAAAAACCTCCATGATACATACACAATATAAATAAAAGAATAAAACTGTACGAAAGATTTCTGTGTAATGTTGTCAACCTCAGCCTGTTACTAGTGTCAACATGTTAGTTGTTACTTGTTAAGTTGTCACCAGTTACCACTTACAGGTATTTTTTCATGTTTCAGTTTGCTTAGTTATTTTTACAGATATTTTCATGTTTCACCTTCTCTACATGGATGTCTATTTTAATCTATCAATCTCAAAAATAATCCTAATATATACGTATACAAATAAAAGACTGATTTTTATATGTATTTGTGGATAATTTTTTAGATTGGTAGATTAAAGTACACATCCACGTAGGGAAGATAAAACATAAGAATAGCTGTAACTTTTATTTACTGTATCTAACCCGTACTAGTTCGGTTAGGTTAATTGCATTGTTTTATTGCATTTTTAGTTGCATTGATGTTTTGAAAATGTTTTATTATCATTAAATGTTAATCCCATTAGCAGAACAATGAATATTTAGAGATTTCCAATAATTTTGGCCATTGTAGCGGCTAATGTAGCGGCGCTACATTTTACTGTAGCGGTAGCGGTAGCGCTCGCTACAATCTAGTGGGTGTAGCGGTAGCGGTAGCGTCCGCTACATTTAGAGCATGTAGCGGTAGCACCGCTACATTTCAAAGTAGCGCTGCCCAGCTCTGTAAATCACCAGATCATGACTATGGAGTATGATTAGAAATTTTTATTCTAGTGCGTTTTGCAAAGTTGACCGATGAAACGGCATTTACAAGAAAAATTTTGTAGCAAGCCCCGCTCGAAATATAATACGAAAATATACAAGAGATATAATTGTCATATCATTAATGGCCGTTACTCTTTAGATGTAGAACTCTCGTTCTCTCATGTCCGGTCCAACATGACAACTCTGAACTAAATAATTTTCCAGCTTTATATGAATCACTTCTTCGCTTCTGACGTCACGCGCTGCAGCCAATATCTCATCATGCACGTCTTGCAGCGACGACAAGTTCGCGGCCAATTTCAATAGCACCGCCGCTGCATTCGATGCGGTACCTATATACCGCAAGATAAGCCTGTCATACCACCCGAGTCCCATGTCACCGTGCGCCCGCAGTCGCCGTTTCGGAAACGAATAATAGATATGAGGTTGCTGCTATTCCTTTCCTATAACTACCAGACATATAAATTAATGTGGAATTTTAGTATGTCAGGAATTTAGCTATGTTCATTGGAGCAACTCGCTCACAACAACGTTAGGCTCGGGAAGAAGATCCGAGATAGCTCTCGATGCGGCATTAGAATCGGGTTGAGAGCTCATCATTTTAAACGTGGTTGAAGTATTAGTTTAACCATGATTTTACATGTTTTAAACTTGGGACCCAAGCGTTGTCTTCACTTTCGTTTGATTCATTGGCGTTTACATAAGATAAAAGTCAAATGTGTCATACAACCTGTATTTGTTTGCAGCGCTTTTGATGCTTAATCACTCAAGCAGCTTAAATTAGGTTGATCCTCTTCAATAACTGCGTAGGTAAATAGAAATATTGGTTAGGAAAGAGGCTACAATTCATATGATTCTGAATGCGAAAGGAGAGGGAGTTTAATGGCTTAATGCAGGGTTGAGCGAGCAGATACGCAGTGAATTGAAATTATTCTGGACTTGACTGAGAGAGCAGCCGTGACAGAGCTAAAAACTGTTGAGTGATACTTGCAGAGATTGTTGAGGATGAGAAAGAAATGGGGAATGTTAAGAATAGTTTTGAGCGGCTAAGGAAGTGTTAAAAATAAAACTATATCAAGATGACAGACGGTTCCGAATAGTTATACGCCTTAATTCCAGTTTTCTTATAATGCGTCTCAATGTTTTCACTTTATTACATTTTTATTACGATTTTGACGATATGAACCAATTTAGTTGAAGGTGTTCAGCTTCCTGATTGGCTTGCTGATATGTTGCTGCTTGGCTATAGGCTACTCCGCGGTCTAACCTGAAGCAGCCTTCAATTCAAATTCCGGGTAACGGGGTGGGTAGCCCGTTGTCGGTCGATCGTCCAACATGGCTTAATAATAAATGAAACCGAGTTAATTCTGTGCATCATGAATGAAGCAATTTGCAATGAACGAGGTGAAGGGCTATTTTCAACATAAAATATGTTGTCACCGCAGTAAATATTGCACTAAATAAATAATGAGAATAATGCACCCACCATTCAATTGAACTGTTATGATGTTGATGAATATACTCCATACTCTTGCAATATTAAAATGATGAAAACACAAAAATGCCCGTCATGTTATGCAAGCAAAATTTCTGAATTCTTTGCGTGTTTATCCGCTACTTGCCGACAAGGCTGGATTAGTGGGGACGACGAAGACGGGAGGTCCTCTCCCCGAGTGCGCAGGGCTCTGAGGTCAGATGGTCAAAACGCTCGCAGAGGTGCTGCTAGCCTCTTGTAGCTTAAGCGTCATTCGTAACATGTGGCTTCTCTTAATTAAGATTTTTTAGAAGTATCATATGGAACAGAATAATTACTTTACTTTAGGGTGACAGAAGGTATGCGTAGCAGTGTAAAATCAGGGTGAAAATACAACGGGTGCGATGTCGCATATTTTCTCTGATATGTGTGTTTTAGGGCAAACTCTCAATGATATCTTTCGAGTCTGTGCCGTGTGGCTCCAAAAGATAAATATTGCTACGGAATATCCATGTCCAGAGAAAAGAAGCTATAAATTTTTTACGATGCCAGTTATACCGGCCGGTCCAATTGTCCCCAGGATATTACTTTTTGTATGTGTAATTTATTTGCACTAAAGTACTCTTGATCTCCATCTTAAGAATTGATGAAACGTCAAATGCACTAAGGCTATATAATTTAGAAAACATTTGAGCTTATCATCAAAATAGCAGAAATTTTGCAACGGCTACTGCTGTGTCAGTGGAGCACAGTTAAGAGTCGATATTGTCATATTGACATGAGTAAACTACTGATTTAATGTGATTTTATATAATAGTTTCGTATTTGTATTCACATAGAATAGAATAGAATATAAGTGTCGGCACTGAAGAAATAGGCCCATGGCCTGTTGCCGATTCTTGAACTTTTCGTGACTTGATTCACAATTGGGATCCGGCCTTTGGAACCCAATCTTTCCATAACTGACGATTGATTGAGATAGCTGCTGGACTTATTGCCTGCTCCGTAATTTGCTAAGCATTTTAAGACTGAACATATGCTCCTGCATAGCTTCGTCTAGTCTGTTTTTGAAGATGTTCATACTCGGAGCTTCAACGATGCTATCAGGGAGGCTGTTCCACATGTCGGTGACTCGAAGCGAGAAGAAATGTTGTCGCGTAGATGTGTTTATTATCACCTATGTCTCGTTAGAATTGTGTTCGAAGTTCAGACCAGTTGCTCTGTTAGATCGAAGTAATAGATAGAATAATAGAATACTGATAATAATGAAATAGACTGAGAAAAAGTATGGATAATTCTTAATGCTAATCTGAACAGGAGGGAACTTTTTGAAATTAGTCAGAGTGAATTGAATGCATTGAAATTCCCGGATGCGGTGGACCATAGACGGTAGTGATAAAAAAATTATTCTGCAAAAATTATTCCGTTAACTCTCAGGCTCTCAGACTGGTCAGTAGAAAGCTGTGACATGAATATGCTGAAATCCAGAAAAAAATCATTATTAGCTATTTTTGATCTAAACTCTTATCCTCCCGGAATTTTTTACTCATGGAATTGAATTATTTCTCTCTCCCTACCGGGCATTGGCATTCAAATAATATGCTATTTATTTTTTGCTGCCCTGTAATGTAAAAACCTTCCTTGACAGTTTTTTTCCAATACCCAACAAAATCATTGAAGGGATTCAATTACTTGGTATCCTATGATATCGATCAGTTAACGGAGCTCGTCCTTTCGTTTAGACGAAGGTAAGTCTTCCTGCTCCAATTCTGCCAATAGGCCTGAAAAAATAAGTGAAGGTGGCCTAGTGCGGATGGTCGCAGCAACGGCGGACGGTGGCGATGGCTCATTGTCCGCACTTCATCGTCCGACATCTCATTTAGTTAGCACAAGAGCACGGATGCTATCGAAGAGTCGCTGTCGCTCCGGGAACTGGTTTCTATATTCGAGAATTGCAACTACCCGAAACAAGACTAATTTCATCTTAAAATGCTCGCTCTAAAAATGTCCGTATGAGTGAAGAGCCATCACGCATGCGTTGCTGCTAGGCAGATGATATGCAAGTTTGTCATCCAGTTAATGTTAGCGTCACAGATAGTGACGCCTTGCGAAAAAAATGCTTGTCGATTCAATTGCACAAACTCGAGATTTTTGTAGAAAATATGTTCCAATTAAAAGCCAAAAATGTACGTTTATTTGTAGTTCAAATGGAAATCTAGATTTTTGAAGTGTGAATAATCGTACTTCATTTTTTTAATTATTTTGCTCAGCTAAATAATATCATATATGAATAGTTAGTTTAAAGCGACTCACCCAAATTAAATTCAGTCAAAATACTTGCACACTTATATTTCTTACTGCATCAATTAAAATTATGATTCTCCTTACTAATGTTCGAATGCGAAACATATAAAAGCAGGTAACATTTGAATGTGCTAAATGGAGTAATATTCTAAAAAATATAACTCAGTACCCACTGCAGTGAGTGACAGAGAGCGCATTTTCTCAAAATCGACGAAAACGTGGAGTCAGGGACAGAAGGACGGACATGACGAGCACAATAAGGCCTTTTTTCCTTAAATGAGAAAATGCGCTAAATATAACACTTCTATTTTTTACTGAATCATTCAAATTACGACTCTCCTTAGTAAAGTTCGAAGTTGAAACATATAAAAGCAGGTAACATTTGGATGTGCCAAATGAAGTAACATTCTAAAAAATCCAAAAATGAATAAAAAATTATAAATCTTTTTATTGCGTGCCAAATAACTTGGTAGTAAGTAGCAGAGACATTAGGTGCTTCAAGTCTTACCAGCTCATCACTGGTATAGTTCCATGATATACGAGTGTATTGTAGGAGTGTGAGACCAATGAATATGTGTATGTTAGTTGCACTTGTAATGCAATCGTCGGAAAGTAAGCAGGGCACTAGCACAGGGAGAAATTCCCAACGTTTTCTCACATAACTTTAATTCGCATTAGTCAGCCATGCAGCTGACAGTCAAATTTATGAAGTACTGGCAGCACAGCTCACACACGCAACAACATGTTAATTTGAAAGAGAAACCTTTCATTAGGTATATTAGCTCACTAACACTAATATCTTTGGCACCATACGAGACCATTATACATTCAAGGAGGAAATTCGTTTTCATCGTGAAACGAGAACTTAGTACAAACATTTGGTATCGTTACTCTATTTATTGTTGTATTCTCAAATTATTTGGAATCATTTCTCGCCATCTTCTTTCTCTCACTCAGCATCTTATGAAAATATATTTTTCCCCTCTCAATCTGCCACACTTGCTCCCCGCAAATCACATTCATTGCAATCTGCTGCTCGCATGCATACATTATTACTTCGGGATTGCTTCCACTACCAGAATTCGTAAAATTAATAATTTTGATACAGTAACATATCAGTAATACAGTAATTCTGACATGAAGTGAACACAATGCCACGAAGTGCATAGTGCGCAATAACACGGCACCACTTTACCAAGGAATTGTTCGCATACTGTAAATGAATAACTGCACTTGAAATGCAGGGGAAAAAAGTGCATAATCCACTATATTTAAATTTTTATTATGTTACCTATAATTTGCTGAAATATCTGCAGAACTAATAATGTTTACTTATCCACGCATTAGAAATTAGGCTTCAAGTTATGCAGGCTGCAAAGGCAACAAAAATGAAATTTAACGGAATTTTTTACAAAAACTTGATTTATGAGAAACGCTTTTTGTATCGCTAGTTATATAGCACACGTTAACTTAATTTGCTATGCTTTATGCAATAGAATTACTTCATGTAAACGACTACAACGTGTATAGTAAATCGTTTTCAGTTGCACAAATGATTTAGTTTCCTTCTCTTGTGAATACAGGCGCTCATAATGTCGATAATAGGTGCTACACTGCGCACAATGTCCATCCCTTCATCGCTGTGAACGAGTAACATATTAAAAAATTTATGAAGTTAGAAGACCTGACCATTGATTTTAAGCGTGCATTGTCTGAATTTTTAAATTGCAATCAAGTGTACAGATGCCTTGGATATTCTTTTGACGGCGTAATACTACTCGAGCAAAGTTTATTACAATATAACTAATTAGCATACGAGTATTCTTGCATCTTTTTGTTTACAAAGGGTAACACCTCAATGCCGATGCCTCACATCAATCCATAATGGATGAAGACACGAATTTTAGCAAAGCTCTTGATGTTGAACAATGAAATAAAGGGCTGAGTTTGAATAGCCTTCTGAACAGTGAACAATGAAAAAGAATTCTTACTGCTTAAATAATGCCCTTGCATTGGAGATACCACATACCACGGTACGATTAACTATTGTGCGTTATCTACAATTTCATCTGGTTGATATTGAAAGAAAACCCCTTCCGCACACGTTTAGTTTTATTGCGAGCTTGCAACTCATAAGCTGCAGTCACCAGCTAGGAGGGAGGATTTTACTTCTGTGTGTAACTTGTGATTAGTGACCCTCGAACATAAATGTTATAGTACACAGTGCAGTCGCATATACTCCTGCAAAAGACGCGGCTGGGAGCGCCAGGCACTTTGAAGCGAAACACTTGTATTTGTGACGGCAAACACTTCGCGTCTCACAAGAATCTTTTGGAGACTCAGACGGTGCTCCTAATTATCGACTAGGCTCGGTTCAATTAATGATCTGAGTAAAGGAAAATTCGGGAGAGTGGTTTGAAACTTGACAGGCGGTGCAACGAGTCGAAAACCCTACGTTTGACATCTATCGTTCAATTTGAATTTGCGGCGTCTCTCATGCAGAGACAAGATCTCCATCACATCGTACAATTTCAGTCATATAGCGCTCGTAAGTTCAATATAAACTTGCTCCCTGATAAAAAAAAATTCACTTTAGGCTGATGCTCGTGCATAGATAACAAAAAATCTCTAACACTGTAGAAAATCTTTATCGGAAATGTAAGCAGCTTCTTGAAATTTGAGCGTGTTCATTCAGAAAGGATTTGACATCGCGATTATGTCTGCCGTCTATATAATGAGTGAGACAACTATCGACGTAATAACAATGATGTTTCCAATTAATTCCAAGTTGAATTCCATGAAAATTTTATTCGGTCGCTTCTTACCTGCAGTGGTCGCTTCAACTGCAGTTAATGCAGAACGATTTTCCTGCAATCATTATATCTTCACTTAACAATTTCCTTGAATTAATTGCTAGCCGTCACTCTAATCTCGAACAGAAAATCGGAGATAACACGCGCGTCCCTGAAGCGGATCTCTTAGGAAGAACCTGCCGTGCCTCGGGTCAGGCCGATCGTCTTGTAGTGACAAACTTGTCGAGGATTTCTTGCTGAAACTTCGAGGCGCTTTTTTGCTTCAGAAACGCCATGGCTGGGCGCAGTAGCTGCCAAGGCGCCTCTAATTCGATAAGCGAACCATCAGGTTGGCGTTCGCTATAATTGGCAAGTTTAGGAACATCGTTACCGAGCTAGACACCCAACGGTTCATCTCTGTTTAGAAGACTGAATTTTAATGTATAGAAATTCATGTTTAAATTTAAATAGGAAGACTGGAGCTACTTCACTTGAGGGAGAAGATCCTTCGCTTCGGGCACTTCAGATATTCGTTCTAGATTAAGATTTCTGCTGCTGCAGCTTGAGCACGTGTTCCTAATTTAAATGTCAGAAGATTTGAGCAGGTATTTTCTATGTTCATTTAATTTGAAGGTTTTTCATTTCTGAGTTATACCTTAGCTTGCAAAGCTTATAAGAGGAAGAGAAACAAGAAACAGTTAATCATGCATTTCTCGTAATCAAATAGCTTAAATTATTTGGTGAAGAATTCGAAGAAACAGAATCTGTAAATTCCTCATCTAAGAAAAAATGTGAGAAAGTAGTAATTATAATCAATATTATTGTTTTTGTCACCGTATGAATAGAAAATTTATCATTCGTCTGGTTTATTATTAGTT
Organism: Hyalella azteca; assembly: GCF_000764305.2. Lineage (NCBI taxonomy): Eukaryota > Metazoa > Arthropoda > Malacostraca > Amphipoda > Hyalellidae > Hyalella > Hyalella azteca. The sequence goes on along the minus strand of NW_025934235.1, from coordinate 227,323 downwards.
TTACATACCGGTATGTTATTATTGTAAAAATAATAATAGCACAAGATTATAAAAAATATTACATACAAATAAATATTACGGGCCCTGATAATTCTGTAATTAACACTCATCAGTAGTAGGACCAAACTAAAGCTTTCAGTTTAAATAAAGTCTTATGGACGTTCATTTCTAATGGTGAAATGAGACTTCTTTGTTTCAGAACATGGTTTTCCTATCATTGATGTGAATATCTGCGCTACAGCGACGCATCGCACGCGCGCATTTACCTACAGAAAAAGATGTCATTTCCTCGGAGCAAGTCAAGCGCGATAGACGACTTTTGCCGAACGTTTTTTTATCATTGTTCTATAAGAGCAGAAAAGTCGTTGAATTTTCCCGGTTTTGTCCATTTGTGAATGACAGGATTTTTCACTTGGGATCTATATATATAACCAAAAGACCGTTTCAATATGGCAAGATCAACCGATACAAGCTTCACTAATGACATGTGTCTGAGGTTACAAGCATGGCAGCATCAGATGCACAGCAGAAATTTTGTTCACGTCAAGCCAATCAAGGTAAGTTTTACGGCCCCATCTGGGTTCAGGTGAAGTTTTTATGTAGTTACATCGAGTTTTTCACCATTTGAAGGTAACGAGCAATTTGTAAAAAAATAACTGGAGAGACAAAACTGAGATTCGTGCGCTGCTGCGTAACGCACCGAAGTGTCGACGTAAATAGAATATTGCTAACTACAATACAACTCGAGGTGAGAATACCCGTGTATTATTAAGAGGTTTGCCGGACGAGCTCTCAACCAGTCAATAGCTCACCATGAGCGGGTGAATGAAGTGTTCAAAGTTCACTCCTTATTCGGTGATTTATTTATTTCTGGTAGGTAGATTTTAGATTATCAAGATTATTTAGATTAGCAAGATTATCATTACATGAAATAATTGTTAATTTTGGATGGCGATGGCGTGTATGTATATTAAAACAGCTATACAGAAATCTTCTTGAGCAAAATTTATTAATTCTTCGTTGGCGACATAGGTAATGGAGAAGCTTGAACGTTAGAACCATAGCACTTCTCATTGAAAGGGATATATGATATATTGATATGATATTGATCTGATTGAGGAGTTGAGCGATGCATCGTTTCTTGAAACTCCGTTAACGAACGATACAAATTGATGCCAAGTATGAAAATATGTTGGAAATTCACGTAAGATTCGTCCGTTACTCCTAATTGAAGTTTCAAATTATATGTGTTGCATATTACCTCAAAAAATACAATTTTAATGAGATGATATGTAAAATATAAATTATAATGATAATAATAATAGATATAACTTTATTTCCGTATACTAATAGTAATAACTAAACTTTGTCGATAAGATTAAACTTTTATAAAAACGAACAAGCTGAAGGTTTCACTGCATTAAAACAGCAAAATGGGGCCGAAAATCACTCAAATATCATTTAATTTAAGAAATGATGATAAGGTGATGTAGGTGGAGACATGCGGAAGATGTTTTTCAAGTTCACAACGGATGACTGCAGGCGTATGGTATAGCTAATGAAGCAGACATTTCAGTACAGACTATGACATTGTGTTGGTGGTGAATGCCTGCAGATGTTTTCAGGTACAGCATAGATGCCTGCCGCCGCATAGTTGGCAATCAAGCTGACATATCAGTACAGACGTTGATTGCGATTGTTTCCAAAGAGAGCTCGAGGACGCGTGTTCTAGCTCACCGACGTTACCAAGCTTCATTACCTCAGGACATGGTCATGTGTACCACAGATTAATTTGGTTACAAGTAGCAGTATAATGGTTGGACCATATCAGCAATAGTAGAAGATCAGACTCACGCCGACAAGTCTGTCTCTTGCTTCTCAATTTTGCTGATTTGGCTGATTTGAACATGGTCACTAACTTAGGCCTATGTTCTTATTCACTTATGTCACATGTAAGTGACGTTGCAACATTTACGCCAAGTGATGCATGTATTATCATTCATTTATGTCATATGTTACTGATGTTGAACGATCTGAGTGTTTTCTCATTCATTTATGTTACAGGTTACTTATTGTTTTAAACGCTTTTCGATTAATGTTCTAAATTTCGTGTAAGAAAACGAACTGCTGGTTTTCACTTGAAATTTAATTTTAGAAGAATAATCATCATTTGGGTTTCTAAGAAGAAAATCTCAATTTATACTGTTCACTTTTAGAGTAATTGAAATTTTAAAGTTTGTCCGGGTCCCTAATCGGATAGCTACATAACCCATTTAGGAGTCAGACTAGCGTTGACTGTAGTCTCGCACCTACACACAACTGAAAAACTGAAATGTTAAACTTTTGCTACAACTTCTGCCTACTTTGTTTTACAACAGCTCATTTTTCATTCACATGAAACAATTTTGAATCAAGTCCATGCTTTTGTGAATAGAAAAAAGTTTAAATTTCACATCGCTAAGGTTTTAATTGAAGTTTTTCGGAGCCAAATTACTGGCGGTTATTCCGAAGCTTTCACTCGTCAGAAAAGAAGCAAATTCTTTGCGCAGTATTTTTATAGCAAGCAAAGCGAATTCCGCTGTAACTTTTCACCGCGAGCTTCCCTATCTCGACCGTGAACCTCCTTGATGAATTATTCATGCTCACGCCACGCTACTGCGTTAATTAAAAGATCATTATCAATCTCGTGACTGAAATAACTCGTTGCTTGCACCCGAACAGTAAAAGTCATCATTAAAACTAGGTTCAGAAGTGGGCATGAAGACTGTATTGTGTTAAAACAAACCTCTGTGTTTTGTGCTAGAACAGAGACTTAAAACTCCTCATCAAAAATGCCATAATTCACAGAGTTCACCAAGAAAATTAACGGAGCGTAAGCCTGTTATTGGCCAGTAGTGTTACGTAGCAGAATTTCTGGGCAGTATTTTTTTTTCGCGTCAGCAGTGCGTCTACAGTTCAATATCAATAACGCTTAAAACTTCCAGGAATTTCCTCTGGAATTCCCAGAATTAATTAATATTAACCCTTCATGGCTGCAGCTGTAACAGGAGCTTCCAAAACTTCTGTCAGAACGCACGACGCGTTGCGTTATATTGCCAGAAGCTGTTGCGCTCTGCTTGATCCTTGAGTCCTGACTTACGGTGAACTGATATGCTTGTACCACTGAAGCTGAAATTAATTTCAGGTCCTCGATTACGAATACAGCACAAGTCAGATGGAAATCTTAATATTCTACAAAAAGAAGTGAGTCAAAAATGCTGTTGAATAAAATTAGAGATGCACTCATAGTAAAGCTTGCTGGGGAGAGTTTACGAGGTATAACGTCGCTGCGCTACTGTCGAAAGCGCCAGTTCCTGATGCTGTCCAAACACCGTTATTATTATTATTTTTATTGCGATTGTTATTAGTATTAGTATTATTAGTAATAATTATGTTATTATTAATATTAATTAATTGGTTATTATTAATATGAATATTTTTTTATTGTACGTAGATTCACATTTAGTAACATGGATATTAAACGTAATGTGGAACAAAAGTCCTCAATTGAAAATATATATAATGTTGCAGCGCTGTAGCGTGAGCGTTGAATAAATCACACTGAAAGGTCAGTCAGCGCGTCAACATTCCCCAGGATTAGAGCCTCTTACTTCAACTACAAGTATTTACCGGCATTAGAAGACGTGAATTCTGGTTTCCATGTAAAATTGTCATTAAAATTAATAATTCTAATTTTATAGCCCTGTTGCTTTGCTTAAATTTTTGTGTAAAACGTATGCGTTTTTTCCTGTAAAATTACTCCCAAAATTACTCCTCAGGTTCTGCTAGCTTTTTGTCGTTGAAATTATTATTACTAAAGATTTTCCTGTTTTGCTACTGATCTGAGTAAAGGATCCTGAGTAGAGGATCCACTTAAAACGACTACCACTTGGTTCCTGTCAATCACTGCTCTGGAAATCCATAATTGTTATAAGGGTTCCTCCGGCGCGAAATAGACAGCCAACTGAAGCGCTGTAGTAAACCTCCTACTACTACTACATTATAATGGCTAAGGTACGTTAATTAACACTATAGGACGGCTGCACTTAAGTCAATCTTAGCACCAGAGATCCCTTCTATTTATGTTAGGGACTGCTTTTAACACGGCAACCCCTGTGCTTCAGTCAATCAGAGCTCCACAGATACCTTGTATTTATGTTAGGGACTGCCCTTAATTTAACACGGAAACAAATGTTATTTCTGGTGAAGTTTATTGCTACACGTTCGATTATAAGGAAAAGCTAGAACTTTTAATTATGCAATATATTATATCAAAAATTTATTGTGCCATTTGAATTGAGTTTACATTTTAATAATTTACGAAACAAAAAGATTAAATTAGAGCAACAAATACAATTTTGCTGGTTCTATCTTGCTCATTTATTTCTGACTTTATTCTCAGAATTTATGAAAATCGTACGAATTAATTTTGGCAACATGAATTTTTAAATAAAATAATATGAAAGTCCTCTCATTCAAGATATTATTGTTTTAATTGTGGAAATTAGTACCTTTTAATTTAATGAACTGAGACGAGCCATAGAAAATGCTCTCCAAAAGATTCCATTACATTGTGAACCTTTGTTCATAATAAAGTCGGAATTACTGCCATGAAACAATTCAAGACAATCATTTGGTCGTAATCCGCAGATGCATAAACTTTCGGCTTTCGATGGCACTAGCGTAAGCCCTCGTTACATCGATCACGTTTTATTGCTCTCACATGTGCGCTACGTTGTCGATCATTTTGTCGTTTGCGTCATTTTACGGCAGAGACAATTAATGTCCTGCAATCAATCACGGTACGACAGGACAGGGTGTGTTCTTGCTGCTGGGTACGATCTGATTTGGAAGTCAAAATTAGTATTCGGCTGAGGTTAAATTTGTTCAATAATTAATATATTATGTATATAGTTGTTAATGATGCATGGCAGTAATATAATTTAGGATAGTCAAAGTTGAGACTAACAATTTATCAACATAGCTGGAAAATCATCAATCATCATCATCATCATCAATCATCAACATAGCATGGAAAATATGATCGAGTTTAGGCTAAGGCTTCACAGGTGTCGACCAGTTAGGCGCAGAATGTATTCAATAAATTCAAATTTAAGCACGACTCCTAGACCCAGTGCCCCAATATTTTAATTCAGTGATTTTGAAATGACAACAAAAATTCAGGCTACTCCCCAGTTTACAGACAAGCGAGAAAGGAAGCTGATACGAAGCCTGGTCAACTATATATAGGCTTTACCATTAAGCCTTAATTAGGAGTATTGTACATCAATAACCTGCTGCTTCTTACGCTTGCCATCCCGCTATTTCCCTCGTATTAAAAGGGCCCAGATTTGCTGTTGTTGATTTATTTTCTCTTATTTACAGCCAATATTGCCCGTTTGTATTCACCTGGAGGCGAGCAAAACTAACTCTGCGTCTAAATTGTTGTTCCAGTTGTTTGGCTCGATGCCTATAACCTGTGGCCATAATTGTAGTTCAGAGGATCGGTGTTATCCTGGTCCATTTGTCTCGGTGCGGCGTGAAGGCTCAAGCCAGCCGCTTATCCCGGACTCGGTTTTGACAGTAATGGTTGATAGCGCAGCCGATACAGCGACACGGGCAGTCCTGCACTGCACCTGAGCCGCCCTCATCATCTGCCGTCACTTCACATGCTTGGCTTGTATTTTAAGCTGTTTTGAATCTTACGTGACGTGTTCGTGAAGAATTTTCTTGGGTAGCTTTTTTTTTATTCTGAACGTATGCGTTGAAAACGAAATATGTTACGTTGAAAACATGTAACTTTCTACAGAGACATGAAATAGATCATTCGAATCTCAATATTTCAACTTCACTTAAATCTTTTCTATAACATACTGTATGGTCTAAAAAGGTTTTATCTGTACTACTTCTAAACTTTGAACGTCCAATTCTTCTACGAAAAGTATTTTTAGCGCGGTTGCAACAAAATTTCAATTTGACTCCCTCTTCATGGGAACGTGGACATTCCGGGGGCTCCCGAAAAGCTCTACACAAAATTTTTCAAATGTCCAACGATTTAAATGAATACGATTTATAAAACAACTTCAAGGATTTAAAAATTATACAAACGATGGAACGGGCATTATCGCTGCAGCTGCTGGGCGCTCAGCGCCGTTTTAAAGGTAGACGGGGTGGGGGCGGCTATGGCACCTGTGGTCGAGGAGTTCCACTGTCTGGTAGCTGACGAGAAGAAGAGTTGCGGTATATATCCCTCTCAAATTTGGGACCAAGAGCTTCTGTTGCAGGCAGGCAGAGAGCAGCGGGCCGGAGCATGCCAGGTGTGACGCTCATATCTACCCGCTTAATTCTAGGTGAGAATTTGTGCGATACGAAGCCTTATTCTGCTGTTTGTTTCTGTGCGAGGAGCTCCAAATTTTCTTATAATCGTTGAGACTTTTGACTGTTGGCTAAATTCCAGAGGGAAATATTTGGTTTGACTCCCATACCCACGATGCACAAGTCCAGAACTTGCCCTTTAACCGTCGGGCTTAGCTGGGCGTGCATTGTACGCCCCTCTGTTTTCGGTGAGTGAAAGCTTTTGCTCTTGTTGCCCTGACTGCGACAGACTACCTATGATTCTCTCGGTGGAGGCCGGAGGGAACCATATGCAAGGTAACATCAAGAATCTTTCGAGACAGACTACAGCGTTCAGCTGTGCACACACCTATGCTTTCACTTCGTCCTCGGGTTTTGTGAGAGTGAGATCATTAGACTAGCACTCATGCTATGTATTCCTTGTTCCGTTTTTTGAGAAGTGACCGATGGTTGCCAGAACATCACCAATCAGACCATCGTCCCAGGCTGAGTCCATGCGACGCAAGCAGCCTGCTCGCAGGGACCCGTGCGCAGGATATAGGTGGAAGGCACGCTGGTCTTTTTTAGTAATATAGAGAAGGTTTAGGAGAAAAACAGTAAACGATGCTGCTTGGGTCAAGGTGAGTAGTGATCTCCGATCTGATGATACGGTATTGTCCAGAAGATTGAAAAACGGTGGTCGTAGAAATGGGCTGTTGTCGGCTGTCTGACATCATTCTCCATTCTGAATAGTGGCTGCACCAAAGCACGCTTCCAAATGACCACAACGTCTCGTGTGTACTTTTGAATGACTGCAGCCAGCAACTTGTTGAAGAGAGTTGTCAGTGAAGGTGGAGTCGTCTTTGTCGAGTTGCGTCTTTTTCCCAAAGCTACTCCTGCGGTGGATATATGTTGCAGCTCCGTGCTGATCCACGGCAGAAGTTCTTTTGTGAAGGACCTCTTAGCCGAGATGAATTCTTCCATCACGATGAACAGGTAAAACTGGATCACTTACCGCACCTGATGAATTGTAAGGCCTAAGTTTATGACCTCAATAAAAGCCACTGTCTCAAATTGATGGCGACCAAATTCGTTTTTTTTACAATCCGAGTTTCTTGTTTGAATCTGATTGCCTTGATCTTGCTGTCGGCGGGTATGATTTCATGGTTTACTCAACGGTGGAAGCGTGGTACAGTGGTAGTACACATGATAATTAGGCCGGGTCTGTTGTTTATAAAATTCAAGAATCGTAGGATAGGAGATCGCGTATGTTGTCCACCCTGGTAGTCTTGGTATTGAATCGGTGAAGTCCTCGGTTAGAGTGCTTGATAAACTTCTATCAATAAATACCTGCTTATCTCCTGTTCGATTCAAATTTATAAAGATTTCTAGACTGAACCAGCCCCTGTACGGGTAGTCAAGGTGACCACCGAGCTTCACCCTCCCATCAGTCTTAATGGTATCTATGGTCATGAGGATCTCAGTGTGCTGTGTTGGTTTCGGACGGGGAGCAGGAGACAAGGCCAACAATGAATGGTTCCTCTTTCTTGGTGGTCTTGATGGAGACAACGTCGACTTCAGCTGTGGATCTGGTGAGAATTTCGATAGAGACGACGGTGGTTTTTACAGCTACCTGTGCTACTCCGTACTCTCCCGCCGTGTCAGTTGCAGTCTCTGAGAGTTGAAGAGCAATGTATGAAGTTAGGAGGTGACTATACAAATGGGGGTGGGGAAAGGAATTTTCCCATTCCAGAGCTCGACCCATAGTAGTTCTACTATACAGAAGAAGCTGGTGAAGCGAAGACGAGAGTATGGCGGTGTGATGACAAAGATTGGACATGAGAGATGGTGGTCAGCAGGACTGGATCTTCGGTTGAGAGTAGGGATGACTGCTCAAGGCCGTGGCTAGTTCGGGTGGCAAATAAGGTTTATCTCGAGTTCGTACGAATGACTTTGATGGGAATTTCCAATTCCATCCTAATATTAATGATTATCGCACCCAGGTCTCGGTCTTGCTTAAATTTTGGTACCGGTTCGGACTGCCCTGCAACGTACCAGTATACTGTTGACAATACAACGTACCAGTATCCTGTTGACAATACAACGCACCAGTATGCTGTTGACTATATATACAACTTTTCTCAAGGCTATGCTTCATTATACGGTATATGCGTTTCTTGATGGCTCCGTTCTTAACGTTGAGGATCCATCTCATTCAGACCTTTCCTTCCATTAATTCAACTTTATACATTCATTGATAAAATTCACTTTGGGGCTGGAAGCCAGCAATAGCTATCTTTTTTTATCGTAAACAAAGCAAAAATATTTAATGGTTGCTTTCATATTTCATTGTATCACTTTGGTTTGTTTCTGTCGTTCACAAACGGAGGAGGCTTGTTTACGAGCTTCTTTTGCGGTTGCTAATTTACTTTAAATTTGATTATATTCAAACATTATAAGACCGAAATTATAGAATTATCTACACCTTCACTACCATGCATTCACATTTTAGATTAATCGGAGTATCTTCTTTCTTATTGGGTTTTAGTTGAATTTGGTGTATTCTCAAATTACGAAGTTTGTGGGAAGGCTGTGTATGAAGTTGTTGCCGAGATTGAGAAATTATTTCTTATTTCATTTGTAATCTCGTTTTTTTTTCTTGACATTCGCTTGCTTTTAAATTCTCTCTATTTTATGCATGAGTGTTCTCTGGTCGTGTAGCAATCAACTGAAATTTTTATTTGCATCAGTTTCAGACTTTTCCTTGATCCGATATTGATAAATGAAAACAGATTTAAAACTTCACTGCACCACTTCGTTTTAGAGAGCGTTGAGAGAAATAAAAGATGGGCTTGGCGTGATCGCAGAGCGCACAAAGTTTCCGCGATTTTCCTGATGTCAGGATTCCGCCATAAGATGTCACCGAGGGTCTAAGACTCGTCAGGTTTGGGATTACGGTGCCCTCCAGGGTATCCCGCGCCTTCTTGCTCTTAGTAATATTGCTTCTAAATGTCACACAGACTGTCTACCCTCCGCTGCTGGAGCTGGCCTAGCTCTGGGCGACAACCTTCCTTGAACGCTGCACGCAAGAAAGCTGGTCTCGCTGCACGCAAGAAAGCTGGTCTCGCTGAACGCAAGAAAGCTGGTCTCGCTGCATACAAGAAAGCTGGTCTCGCTGCATGCAAGAAAGCTAGTCTCGCTGCATGCAAGAAAGCTAGACTTACTGCACGCAAGAAAACTGGTTTCGCTGCACGCAAGAAAGCTGGTCTCGCTGCATGCAAGAAAGCTGGTCTCGCTGCTGTCTCTTATACACATCTAGATGTGTATAAGAGACAGGCTGTTAACAGTCCCAGTCACTACACATCAACACATCGTCATTCTGTTAACAGTCCCAGTCACTACACATCAACACATCGTCATTCTGTTAACAGTCCCAGTCACTACACACCAACACATGGTCATTTTGTTTGCAGTCCCACTCACTACACACAATACACCGTCCTTTTGTTTACAATTCCGCTTACTGCACACGAGTATATAACCATTCTGTTTACAGTTCCATTTGCTCTACGTGTAATCTTTCCAGTTTCACTTTGCTAACATTCACACTTACTGTTTATTATATTCCACAGTTATCTTTCAATATTCAATACAGTGCTGCTCAAGGTTTCTCTCCACATTATAGATGGTTGAACTCAAGCCTTCATCACCACGACGTTTGTCAGTCACACCCCTGTGTTGAAACTCTGCTTCCCCGGAGCTGATTATACCTCACAGTCAGCAGACCAGTTTACCGCACTGAAGCATGTTCACTTGGGGTATCCTTGATACCATTCGAGTCTAACGGAGTGTTTATGAGGCCTTGAAAATTTATATGTATAACATGCGTGATTCAGTTATCTTGTGTTGAATGAGTCGCCGTCAAAGCTACTTCCTTTTTAATGTGACATTTATGTTCTAGCATTAGGTTTGCCTAATATGTAACTTATACCGAGGTTTTGCAGTTGGTCTCAAATGTTTAGCTTATTTTGTAAATATAAGTATATTATATTGTAACAGTACAGCTCGTTACAACAGTAACAGTACACAGTAGCAGCTCGCTCAGTCTTCGTATCATGCATTGAAAGTATTGTCTGGTCCTGTTCATAGCTCGTTTCATGTAATATACTTTCGTGTAGTTATTTGCCCACTACAGTGTTATCATATTCTCCCATAAAATCATTTTGGCATTAACTCAATTAATTTTTTTCGATGAATCATAAGCGGTGGTTCTCTTGACATACATATATTAATTTCATTTGTGGCTCTTTTAATTAATTCATAAGCATTTCCATCAGGCGAACATCATGAAAATTGCAGCGTTAAATGTATCAATCTGGTATTTGAAATTTAATGTATAAATGTAAATAATTTTGTACTTAAAAAACGGTAAATTTATTAAATCATGCATTTAAAAAACGTTAAATGTATTTAATCTGGCATTTAAAAAAGCTAAATGTATTTAATCGGCTATTCATAAAACGAGCAAAATTGTTTAAATCCGTCAGTGGCTTCGTTTATTATTTCAAAGTTTGAAATAATAATTTCGAGCGCCAACGGAATTAAATGTGTGATCGTTGAATTTGTTGTGGAAAATCGGTGAATAAATTAGATAAATCGGCGATTGTTGGGAATAATCTAAATTGATTACTTCATCCAGCCTCCGAATAATCCTCGGTTTGCCTTCAGTCTGTAGATACCGCATCCCCTGCGATTATAAAAATTGAAATATATTTAAAAGTTGGAGAAAAACATATATAATTTATGATGTGGCGTAAATACGTGAACAAATGTGCATTTTCTCTAAATAATATTTATCGATATTAATAGCTGCGGATCATCGATGAATGAATTCAGAATATGTCAACAGAATACATTTCCATGCATATAAAGCATATTAAAACTAAGGTTCACCTTTTCCGACCATCAATAATTGAAAGTTTGCATAATTTGAGGAATTTCATCCTGAATAACTACAATGTATTTATTCTTAACAGCTCAGATATTAGAGTATTTTTAGAGTTCCAGGTTCCTAGAATTAAATATTGGTTCGGAGTTTGGAAATTTAATCGACTCTCAAAAAAAAACATAGCGGATACTGTACGAAATAACTCGAATTAATCCGGAAGCTACATGAAGCCTAGTAATGTTCGCTCCAGCACTTGTGATTTTAAAGACAAAATATAAAGTGGTAAAAATGCTCGCTTGCTCTAAGCAGATTGATGATAGCTTTCTAAATCTCCAACACGGGGTGAACATTTGGCCGGAATAAAAGTCATGCCCGCAGTTTTTATTTCTTAATGCTGATTGCACGAGTCCCTTGGGAGTGTGTGTGAAAGAGAGAGAGAGAGCGAAAGAGGGTGAGAGAGAGAAAGATAGAAACTGGAATAGTGAGAAGAGTGAACGTATGAGCTCAAAAGAGAAATAGATAGACGTCCTAGTGTTTTCTTGGGCAAGTTAAAAGCTAAAAATTCACGCCATATTGCTAGGTGGGTTGAGAGCCTGAAGGACGCTCCATGGAGAGCTCGAAAGTAAATAGCGGTGTGGCGGTTCGCCATTTCTCTAATTGAATTCCTGGCGTCGTCCGGTCAATGAATCGACGACAAGTGCGCCACCTAGGGGAGACAAAATCGGGCGCTCGACAAGCGTGTGGCGCATCTGAGATATGGACGTTGTGAGCGTGAGCTTCTCTCACTGGATTGCGCGCTGCGATGCTCACGCTTTGAAAGCTATTGCTCCCTACGGCAACAGCGGCGATTGATCAAACCTGTTGCGTGACGTCGCTGGCCTTCAGGGCAAGCGGGAATTGTTTTCACTTGGCACTAAATAGCTGCAAACGAATTGAAATAATTGAACCTCAAACAGAACAACGTTAACTGCAAGCCGGCTGGTACAAATGTTGTTCGCCGTGCTGTGGCATGCATGAACATCAACCAACGCGTTCTGAATACTCTTAACTCTTAAATCGAATTTGTGCCAAAATGTTCACGAATCAGCATGTTTAATATAACAAATATTTACTGATACTTCACTTTATTTATTCAGCTTATATTATTAACAAATCCTCAAACATATTCAATGGAACGATTCAATGTTTTGAAAGTAAATTGACGGTACATACATACATGAGGCCTTAATAAAGTCATCTTGTAGTAGCCTGATTAGTTCTGCGAACTGTCTGTCGTGCATTTTTGTTCATTCCAATGCATTACTTGAACCTAGAATTAAGTTTAGGTTTACTCAAGGTTGAGACGCCTTATACTGCGCTGCTGTCCGCCATTATTTTCCTCACCGAAATCTCTTTATTTAATTTTCCTCTATCGTCGAACATGGCCGAGTGCGACCATCGTGTGGCGGTCCACGAGGATCAGCCTCGATTATGGAGCCACTACAAACGCTGTATATCGCCAGGAATTCATCGACAAGCCCAAACTTTTATCCACCAACGGTTGACCAGCGTAGCAGCAGGCAGATACTGAGCGACAGTAGTGGAAATCCTGTAGCGTATCCACATCATCAGTGCGGCGGACCACAACAAAACGTGTCCACCACCAGCGCTGCGGACCACAACAAATCTTGTCCACCACCAGCGCTGCGGACCACAACAAAGCGTGTCCACCACCAGCGCTGTGGACCACAACAAAGCGTGTCCACCACCAGCGCTGCGGACCACAACAAAGCGTGTCCACCACCAGCGCTGCGGACCACAACAAAGCGTATCCACCACCAGCGATGTGGACCACAACAAAGCGTGTCCACCACCAGCGCTGCGGACCTCAACTAACATCTCGCCAACCTAAGGAAAATTTAATTTTTTTTTCTATCGTGTGGCCGCAAACTCTACCAAGCAAGATATGTGGATGGTTTCATTTGACTAGCGCATGTAATTTAACGGTTCAGCCCAGCCGAGCCATGATTTTTGGTTTTGGTACAATCTAAAAACTCACCGATAGATACCTGACTATTTTTTACTGTCAATTATATTTTATTGTAATTTTTGATCTCTGAGAATTTTTCAGCAAATGATGCACTTGTCATCAATTTACGAATTGCTATATTTTCCAACAACAAGTATTTATATTGGTATAAATGTTTAGGCAATATGTTGCTCAGCTATCAGCAACAGAAGTGCCTACGTGTAACTTGCAATTCGGATACACGGCGCTGGGACAATCAAGTCAGGCTGAAGGGATGATTACACCACGCACTTCAGGTGTCGTAGTTTCATCAGTACGCACTTGAAGGATTGCTGCAAATGTAAGTTCCAAGTGCTGCAAGTGTAGGCTATAGTTTCAAGAGTTTTATTTTCACCAAAGCCACTGAAAGTTAACAAAACAACTCCAATTCGTGCTCTAATCAGCGCTAGAGGTTTAGGAATGCTCAGCTGACAGATTTACGAGGTCTCTGACAACGAACTGCTCGCGTTTTCATGCATTGCTTACCAGTAGGATACCAAATATTCACCTTCTTGTTAAGGTGTTGGGTACTAATCTAAATTTATGAGCATATGAAATTGTTGGAATTATTATTTGTTTTTATTCTTGTGCTTTTTAGCTGTTTCATCTTCTTACGAATCACTGTGACAAGCTCCAATCACAGGATTTCCTACAAGAACTTGACGTCATTCTAAATAAATGCAGGTCTGAACGTTATGCATCGGAAGCTCGAGATCATTTACCTCATTATGTAATTGTAAGATCACAAGCTTAAATACTTCCTTATGTTACCTTAACTTCGTCAGCTCGTTTAATTCCTTAATTTATATCGTAAGATTCCCAGCTCTTCTACTTCCTTAAATTATTGTTAGATCACCGGCTCGTTTACATCCTAAATTACATTATCGTAAGATAGACAACTCGTCCATTCTTTAAATTATATTATCGAAAGATCGCAAGCTCATTTACTGCCTTGTGTCATCGTAAGACATCGCAAGCTCATTTGATGATTTATGTCATCATGTGACATCGCAAGCTCATTTACTTAAAGATAAGTGACCATAAATGATATCGTTATATATTTCCTTTTTCATTGAATTGCGAAGATAAAACTCTGGCAAACATTCGATAATTTAAATGAAAAACCCATTTCAGCTCAAAAAATTTATTTGCATCGGATAAGGCTAAAACTGTAGATGAGCAATGGTCAAACAAAACACCATACGAGGCATCTAATAAGTTCAGCTGTTGTTACACTCGGAAATTCATACNTACCTCACAATAAGCCACTACTCGTACCCTGTCTCTTATACACATCTAGATGTGTATAAGAGACAGGTTCACCTGTTGTTACACTCGGAAATGCATGCGTTATCACCAAGTTCATGTGGTGTAACTCGTATCCTGAACTACTGTCGTCAACGTGTGACTCAAAGAGCCATTGAATATGCTGTACCTGCTACATTATAGTAAATGAGTGCACACATACGTATGGTCAGTAGTCAGTACTTCAAATCTTCTTATATTTATTCTCTGAAAAACATTTATGATAGGTATTTATTAATTTAGAGGCTTTTCAGTTATTCGTGATAACAAGAAAAAGCTCTGGATACATCCTATGAATGCAACGCTGCGTTGCATGAACGAGTGAAATATTGGACCAAGCACCCCGCTAGGCCGCTTCATATATAAGAAGGCAGGCGGGCATAGCAACTAAACTCTGTAGTAACAACTACACTCTGTAGTAACAACTACACTCTGTAGTAGCAACTAAACTCTGTAGTAGCAACTACACTCTGTAGTAACAACTACACTCTGTAGTAGCAACTACACTCCGTAGTAACAACTACACTCTGTAGTAACAACTACACTCTGTATTAGCAACTACATTCTGTAGTAAAAACTACACTCTGTAGTAACAACTACACCTGTCTCTTATACACATCTAGATGTGTATAAGAGACAGGTTATGTTATGTTATGTTATGTTATGTTATGTTATGTTATGTTATGTTATGTTATGTTATGTTATGTTATGTTATGTTATGTTATGTTATGTTATGTTATGTTATGTTATGTTATGTTATGTTATGTTATGTTATGTTATGTTATGTTATGTTATGTTATGTTATGTTATGTTATGTTATGTTATGTTATGTTATGTTATGTTATGTTATGTTATGTTATGTTATGTTATGTTATGTTATGTTATGTTATGTTATGTTATGTTATGTTATGTTATGTTATGTTATGTTATGTTATGTTATGTTATGTTATGTTATGTTATGTTATGTTATGTTATGTTATGTTATGTTATGTTATGTTATGTTATGTTATGTTATGTTATGTTATGTTATGTTATGTTATGTTATGTTATGTTATGTTATGTTATGTTATGTTATGTTATGTTATGTTATGTTATGTTATGTTATGTTATGTTATGTTATGTTATGTTATGTTATGTTATGTTATGTTATGTTATGTTATGTTATGTTATGTTATGTTATGTTATGTTATGTTATGTTATGTTATGTTATGTTATGTTATGTTATGTTATGTTATGTTATGTTATGTTATGTTATGTTATGTTATGTTATGTTATGTTATGTTATGTTATGTTATGTTATGTTATGTTATGTTATGTTATGTTATGTTATGTTATGTTATGTTATGTTATGTTATGTTATGTTATGTTATGTTATGTTATGTTATGTTATGTTATGTTATGTTATGTTATGTTATGTTATGTTATGTTATGTTATGTTATGTTATGTTATGTTATGTTATGTTATGTTATGTTATGTTATGTTATGTTATGTTATGTTATGTTATGTTATGTTATGTTATGTTATGTTATGTTATGTTATGTTATGTTATGTTATGTTATGTTATGTTATGTTATGTTATGTTATGTTATGTTATGTTATGTTATGTTATGTTATGTTATGTTATGTTATGTTATGTTATGTTATGTTATGTTATGTTNGTGGTGATGCGTGTGAAGCGTGGTGATGCATGTGAAGCGTGGTGATGCGTGTGAAGCGTGGTGATGCGTGTGAAGCGTGGTGATTCGTGTGAAGCGTGGTGATACATGTGAAGCATGGTGATGCGTGTGAAGCGTGGTGATGCGTGTGAAGCGTAGTGATATGTGTAAAGCTTGGTGAAGTGTGGTGATGTGAGATGATGCGGGTGAAGAGTGATGATGTGGGGTGATGTGAGGAGGCGTGTGGGGATGCGTGGTGCGTGTGAAGCGTGTTGACGTTAGTGCAGCGTGATGTGAGGTGAGACTGCAGCGTGATGTGAGGCGAGAGGACAGGGTGATGCGTGTGAAGCGTGGTGATGCGTGTGAAGCGTAGTGATATGTGTAAAGCTTGGTGAAGTGTGGTGATGTGAGATGATGCGGGTGAAGAGTGGTGATGTGGGGTGATGTGAGGAGGCGTGTGGGGATGCGTGGTGCGTGTGAAGCGTGTTGACGTTAGTGCAGCGTGATGTGAGGTGAGACCGCAGCGTGATGTGAGGCGAGACGACAGCGTGATGGGTGATGTGTGGTGAAATCTGGGGACGCATGGTGATGCTTATCGAGGCGGAAGAAAGTACATTAACACTGAATGATCTGCGTTCCTCTAAACAGCAATTTAAGGCGACATAGAATAGTTTTCAAACCCATGGTACATGCGGCGTGGTTACTTTTAATTTACTTAGTACTTAATGTTATTTATACCTAATATTACTCATTAGGAAACATTTCAAAACATAATTAAAATGTTGCGTTCAAGGCAAGTTATTTAACCGATTGATATACAACAGAATGCCACTCCCTGATCACTCTTCCAGCCTCAAATTTTTCTCTACGTGGTAGACAAGTAAACATGACAACACTGAAAATTTTAAGTTCAACTAAAACACAACAAGGCATTTTCATGCCTTTAAATTTAAATGCAGTTGGGAAGCCTTGGGCGGCTTTTGATGAGATTACGCTCCTGTTGCGACGCTAAGTTTGCTTGTATTGAATGATGAAACCTGCGTAATTTCGAACCCCTTTGATGAAGATTCTGAAGGCCCTCTGCGTCAAAACAAACTCTCGGCCTGTAAACCGCTCGTGTAGGAGAGAACGATTCTTAATTCGATGTATATGCTAAGTAATGAGTTTTAAATTCCTTTTCGTAATATGATTTCAGCCTTTTGTCAAATAATCCTCTTTCGGCTTCCGATCTATTGATGTTTTTAACTAGAGTATGCGCTTAATGAAGGGTATTGTTCAGGTCTAATGAAGAGACCCGATTGGAGGAGCCTTCTCAGAGCAGCTTACGCAAAGCGAAGTTCAATTAATGTCGAGCTCATTGATATGGAGAAAGTTTTGTTTTAGCTGCTCACCTCAGCTTTCTCAGGATTTTACACGAACTGATGCGACCGCTGCGAAAATGATCAAGAGAGCGAGCTTTTCTCTAAATATTTGCGATGATAACATGAAAGTTCATACGCTGCGTGTGCACGTTATACCCAAATAAGGGCACGCTTGAGGACACAACTTGCTGAAAGCAGGCGCTAAAACACTTACGGTATTCCTCCGTGGGTCGCGCACTTTCCGTTTACCAGCACTACGTTCTAGTAAGAAAAACGCGCATCTTGAATTTGAAGACCAATTTAATGCGCTCAGCGAGATTGCGCATTACCAGATGACTTTGCGCGGCGCTCCGCTAAGTCAGGCCCTCACACCAATGTTTATGGTGTCGTTCCGGCAGGCGTCAGCCACAGATCCGTTTTATGGAAAGCTTTGATCTTCAGTTCAGCTTGCCGGAATTTCCGCACCTGTTTTTTTTTTCAAGCGGCGCTCTCATCTCCCAGGTGAACGCGATGCTTTTACACTGAGCAACAACCGCCGCAAATTCGATGCTGCTAGCAAATGGTAAATCGCTCAACGACAAACACCAACGCCCTCATGAGGCGAGAGAATGTGCTTCTTTGTGAAACGCTGATCTGAAACAATTCATTTCTACTCATCACGTTCTATTCTGATTCTGATTAGACATTTTCCCATAAAACGATCCGTTTTATTTTCCGTGAATCTGTCCATGACAGCACAGAATGCAAAAGCAAAAAAGAATATATGAAAGCTCATATTTTTTTTACCGTACCTCGAATTTGATTCGAGCTCCATAGAAGTAATTAATATTCGAGATTATTGATAGTATACTAAAAGCAAAAAGCAACTTTGCTATTAATAATCGACAGTAAAAAGAATCCCGTGCATGTTAATAATAGCGCGGTTTTCCTAACAATAAATGATAACGTGTTTTTATTGATTGATATTAATTATGGGCATGAACTGTGCTTGTTTCAAAGATTTCAGCTAGTTGAAACTGCGATATATTCTAGCCCTAACATGAGCCATGACTAATAAAATTATAACGAAGTCTATAGTCGTTCCTACTGCGAGCATTTGCACCGTTTTATAGCGGTCACTGGCGCTCATGCGTCAGTTAGAATATTTTAGTGTTGGCCCTGTTGGGGGCATGCAGTTAGACATATGTTAAGGACTAGGAGGTTAGCCCCGAATTGGTGTCCGAGGTAATTACAAAATACTGTTTCTCTTAACCCTAGAATTGACTCTGAGGAGAGAAATTCACGCGCTCTATCAATTTTTTTATTCCGTCTCATTGCTGCACTTCCGCGCGCGCATGACCAAAATCGGAAAGACATCTGACTGTGTTACAGCCTATAACGTTCATTCGGGCAGAGGGAGATTTTCATCTGTACGAAAATCGAAGGCCATGCAGTGTAAACGTTGCCTCGGCTGAGCTTGTTTTTCTTTCTGTGGCAGGTAATAATGGAGCGCAGTGCGTTTCTCCTCTGGAGTATTGGTCTGTGCCACAGTGCAACGCGTGCGAGATTAACGCCATTATCGACAAAGTTGCGCGAACTCGTCGAGCGATCGCGCAGGAGTAGTTGCGGTAGCGAGTTAGGCACACGCGGCCGCCATTCGCCGTTTCAACAGCAATCCCTCTTCAACTCTCACGACCTCGTTGCGACGACTGTAGCACGACCAGGCACGGCAATTCCTCTTTTTCTGTTCAAAAACAGTTCGTTTAGCCATATCAGCTCTAAACACGTAAAATATATGGATTGAAGTTCCGTGGCAGCAGCCCGCAAGCAAATGCTTGGTCAAAGCGGCATAATGAATCACTTGAGCGAGTTTTCATAGCGCTACTATAAGGAGCATAACTGATCTAGGGGCGCCGCAGCAGCGAGCGAGATGTTGGAGCGTCCGCAGGATTTCCCTCTCTGGAACAGAGGCGGCAGCGGTTGCGGCAGCGGCAGTCTGATATCAAGGGGCGGCGCTCTACTCGTACCTGCGCGCAAAGAGCTTTCCATGACGAGAGGCAGTCCTTCTCTCCCTCCAGCGCTTCCCCTCCCACCACTCCAGCCTTTCCTCCCCACGCAGCTTATAGCTTCCCTCGGTTCTCTTCCTCTCACAGCTAGTGCCCCTCTCGATCGCATCTCGTCCTCGCCCTCGCTCCCTCTTGTCAGGCCGTGTTGCCCTCACTTACCTTTTGTTCTCTCCAGTGCACAGGAACTTGTTTGGTTAATAATTGTGCTCGCTTATCCGCAACGCTCATCTCCAAGTCTCAAGAACTCCATGGCAGAGTTTACAGCCTCAGCGTTCCAGACTTTAAATGCCGCTTTTGACAGACAGTCCTATCCTAAATTCGTGAACAATATTCTACCTGAAATAGCCTATGAAACTCAATCCAAACTCTTATTAAACTAGACTAACAACCCCAGGTGAGAGATTACCTTCGCTCGCTTGGATTGGAATAAATTTGTTCCCGCAACAACGAGCAGCAGATAGTTGGGCAGGCGTTTTCCTCGCTCGCCTCCTTGAACTTCACTGAGGTTCGCTCCATAATTTTGTTTGGGACGTGCTGAATCTTCCTGTCATTGCTCTCACCCTTGTCACTTTGTTTCGGCGAAGAAGAACTTTGGAGTCGCCGCCAAGTTGCTGAAGTCCTCCATAAGTCTGATCATGTGTCGTGCAAGTTGCGTCTCTGACTCGCAACGCATCGGAAATGCGCCGAAGTGACAGTTGACAGCATCAGGCACCTCCTTAGTCCATTAGCTGCAGCATTCTGCGTCCTTCGCATGATCAGCCGCTCTGAGAAGGTTTCGAAAATCTCAATATATTCCTTTAACTGCAGTAGATGATGATTCTGTTATACAAGAATTACTGGTACAAGATCATTTGTGAGCAGTAATTATTTACTGCCAGATTTCTATCCGCAAAAATGACTAAAAAATGTTAGTTTCACCAATGATGTTTTGCTTCAGAACCTGTGTATTTCAGGGGAGAAATAATATGATCAGTTCATCCTGAACTATTTCTTCCCATGTCTTGAAACTATTGCATTGGAATATAAAGTTGAAACACACATAATTGACTATCTTTAAGCAAAAGGTCAGCACGATTTTAGTTATTGCAGTCTCGAAGCTCTAAGGAATATCTCAAGAGACACCAATCGATGTAAATCCACGTGACCTGCCTATATATAGGCTCTCAGCAATGCTTAGACTAAGCTTTGAAATGTGAAGGTTACTCTTGATATTCGGCATGAGCTCCGATTATTAATTAATTAAATAAGGGGTTGATACATTGGAACATTCATTACTAATTTCTCAGCTCTATACCGGAAGGAGTTAAATTGTATGCAACATTCATTCATTCGTGTATCTTTCATGTTTGGAAAACGGTTTTCACCCCGAAAATTTTCAGACATTAGTGCAATTAATGGTATTTGAGATTAATATATTCGCACCCTCCTAACGCCTACATTGCTCCTTGACAACCATGCCACAAATTCAAAATATGTTAATGCAATGCATTTAGCGGACACTTCAGGACAGACAAGATTGCGACGAGCTAATCTGAGCATTCCCTAATCGCATCTTCATAATATAATCTAATATAATCTGACGAGCTGCTCATTGTGATTAACATTTGGAAGTGAGATCGGTTCACGGATTTTTATTAAATTATCCAATGAACCCATGAGGGACGAGTGCATGGTTATTGTTACTTAAGGACTTTGTGTTAGACGAAATTTAGAGAAAGAAAATATAAAATAATTATTAGATTAAAAATTTCCTTTTTGACAAAGAAAGGAAATTATAAACCTCCATTAAACACGTTAAATGAAGTCATTAATTTCAAGTTATCATCGACTTGATTCGAAACAGAGGTATAATTATACGGTTCAGTATCTGTTTAAATGACGTCGATTGACATCAGCCGCTACACGAAGAATTTCCAGTGTAAAAATTTTTTCTCTGTAATTATCTTCGGTACCAATGCCGAAAAGATTAGAGGCAACACAAATCGCTGATGTTAAACGATCTGAGGGCCGTAGACAAGAGGTCTGTCATTGTTATTTATATATAGAAGGATGTATTTAAATTGTTATTTAAAGCTCGAAGTGTTCTTATTTATCTACACCAAGGACTCCTCAGTTCACTTGATGACTTGTTGCATGTGCCAGTTGTCTCTCCTGAGCTTGCCGAGTCGGTTACAGTCGCTATTAAAAATTAAGTAAATGAAAGACGCATGCTGGTCGAGTGGCAATATCGTTTGGCTGCTTGGTCATACTTGAAAATCCAAGATACAGGGTGGTAAAATTTTTGCAGAATGAGTTAGAGGCTTATGCGTTATTTTGAAAACAATCCCAAACACTTTCTTTCACGCATTGCAATGCGGAGAAAGTATCAGAATTGTTTCGTTCCGACCTTGCAAATTGAGGAACTTATCCCATACCGGAGCGAAAACTCTAATTTTCTTCTCTTATGGCCGTAAAATTCTGCAAGAAAAATATGCAACCCAATTCTAGGGGAACATGCAATGACTCAATATGAATAAAAATCTGTATGCGCATTTAATTACATATCCTTGTATGAAGAATTGCGACCATATGAATACGAATAATGTTGCGAAGTCTATTTCAGTGTGCTGTCTAGTGCGATAGGTTCCCGTTACACCATTTTGAGTGTACACAAAATTCTGACGCTCAGCGCACCTAATTTCAATAAAAGTTCGGATAAAATTTCATTTAAATCGTACATGACTTGAAGGAGTTATGATGACAAACGGGCATGCATTAATGTCAATAGTAATTTTAGTGAAGTTGTAAGTTTTGAAGTTTAAATGCAGCAAACAAACGGCACCCGAACGCTCGTACCAAGTTGCACTCGTAATAGTTGTACTCCCGCATGTCTACGTCGATTCATAACATTGTAATGCACGTGAAAACGAAATTACGGCTGATAATTCTGAAGTTTGCAACTCAAGCTGAGCCGCTACCTAAACCCAAGGAGACGGTGCGTGCTATCGTGAGAGCCAGCCTATAAACTTCCATTCATAATTGACTTAGGCTTGTAGTATTTAATTAACTTGTAAAACAAGAAGGCTGATCGGAGTTATTCCGATCAAATACGGTATACGATAACATATTGTTAGTTTATTGGCTCGATATTAACTCAACGAAATTGCTCTTCAAAAAATCCACTTGAGTCAATGTGGAATTTGCTGTATTTCTTAAAAGTTAATGAATCAATTTTATATCCTTGATAAATTTATTTCAGCCGATCTATCCATGGAAAAAAGTATTCTTATTGTGAGATAATTTCTGCATCGTAAATTTGGCCACGGAAATACTGCACAGGCTTAAGACATCCTTACTACACGATCAGGGAAACGTAAATATTTTAGCATGCCTATGTTAAGAAATACTGCATGGTCACGCTGTGCCCCTGCACGTTAATTGCACAACGAGCAGCGCACACACTCAACGCAATCTGAAATTACTTCTCCCAAATTATGGAGTGGGTCTTAAAATCTCTACCCAGGTCTTGAAAAACGGAGATATTCCCAGGACAAATTATTTTTTCCTAACGGAGAATAATAGGAAACTCATCGGTTCTTTTCGCCCATCAGTCCCGAGCCAGGCCCAGAAGTGCACTTTGGGGCACCGCAAGGGCTTTTGAGAAGCAGAACTTTTATGCAAACAACAGCTTGAGGCCTGAAAATTCCTGCATCTAATGTTCTGATGTACACGAAAATCTTTAGGCAACAATAGTGAAACTCTTTGAAATCCTAATGACCCCGATGGGGAGGCCGCGGTGTGTTCAGCAAGAATTCATTTTCATAAGTTGACAGTGCGCATTCGAGCCTAGATAAATCATCACCAGAAATATCAAAGTCGTGCCAGTTAATTTGATGACAAACAGAGAGACAATGGCCCTCGAAGCCCGCAGTTGTGAGAGCCATTGCATCGTCACTAATGAGTTGTGTCCATCTAACTTCACTGGATGTTCGCTTCAATTTATATTTAATGAAATTATTTAGATATGGCACTTGAAAACCTTCACGTGATTAGTTTTATTCATGTGATCTTAATAGACTATCTATGATATTAATTGCATTGCTGCAATCAAATATCATGGGTATATTCGTAGCCTTACTAACGTTCTGACATCAAAGAATTTAGCAGGAAGTTAATAACTGGACAGCATTTTTACAGCGAACGACTCACAAAAGAATATTACTCATGATGAATGAATATCATTCATGACTGTTGCTCATTTCTGAGATCAGACACGGCATACATTTACATGTGCAAATTTTAAAATCTTGTGAGCTCTTCCAGTTATTAAATCGCACACTGAGTGACAAAACATTCCTTTGCAGCAAACGCTTAGAGCTCAAAACGCGTCTTGTGGCCGTTTAATCGATGTTAAATAGATCGATAACACACAATCAATCTGCCACGTTACGCTACCATACAGCTCATTAATTGTTGAACTCAAGCCTAGAATTACAGCCTTGTAGCTACAGCCTCGTCACAATCTATGCTGTTAGAAGAGGATCACCGCATAAGCTCCTACAATTAATTGAACTCAAGTCGCAGCTCATATTTATTCCCTCGCACACAGCACGAGCACCTGCCTTGCTCTGATTGGCGTATCAACAATATCACAATTGATCTAATCAAAGCAACGGATGTAACTGCAATAATCTTTTCTAACCAATATCAATGGCTAATACCTTTCATTTTGTGCTGAGTTTTTTTTTAATCGCTATACAAAATCACGATTAATACAACGAATAGCCCAGTCAATCAAATGCGACGATGATGCTTATATAGGTCAATTTAAAATAATAATATGGTTTATTTTAATTCAGGCCAAGAGAAGCAAGGCGTTTTGACTACAAGCTGACGCGTTAGCGCAACTGAGTCTCAGGTGGGCGTGAGCTCATGCAAAGCATTGATGCTTTGTAATCGAACATTTCACATAGAAATTATAAAATTTTTATTCTGCCATCTATCACTTGAAGATCGTAAGTGACATTTCATCCGTATTCTAGATTTTAACGTCGTTTCCCCTTAATACATCGGACAAATGGTGAGTGTTGTACACGCTCTTTCAAGACAGGCTGGTTCTCGCGCGCAACAGGTTGAAGGCCGACACTGTGACGGCCGCTGCTGCAGGACTGCTGCAAGCACACTACCTGCGAGATCATAAAACTACTTCACAGACGTAGTGTCAGTAAAGTAATGAATTTGTTCGATATTATTAAATTTTCATTATGTTTTTGTGGTAAGAGCTGGTGCTGATGTTAGGATTGCAGTATCATGTAAGAAATAACATACAGCTTCCTTCAAAAAATTTTCTTACCAAATTCAACCTAAAATATCCTCACAGATCAGTTTTTCCTACTCTGAAGTACATTTTGTTCTTATATCACTCCAGACAATTCATATTCAAAAGATTGCGGAGTTTCACATTCGTATTTAGAAGCGAGTGTAACACAATGCTATGCTAGTAATACCTAAACAATGGTTGATGGTCTTAAGTTTTGGGGTGACTGATACATAATGTTAGTGATAACTGTACAACGGTTGATTGGCATAATATTAGGAGTGACAGAAACATAATGTTAGTGATGACTATACAATGGTTGATTGGCTTAAGTTTAGCAGTGACTGATAGATAATGTTAGTGATAACTGTATAACGGTTGATTGGCATAATATTAGGAGTGACAGAAACATAATGCTAGTGATAACTTAACAATGGTTGATTGGCTTAATATTAAGAGTGACTGAAACATAATGTTGGTGATAACTTAAAAATGGTTGTTTGGCTACACATGGCCTGCCGAACGAAAGCGACCTCACGATCACCAGTGAATCCCAGAGATCGCGGCGCTAAATTGTGTGTCTGTGAGCTGCAAACAAGACCTCGAGGCCTCAGGGATGGGAAAAAAGATGAGTGAATTACAGAGGCGACGATGGATATTTCAGTCCTCTGGAGGACACCGATCGGGATTAGATATAATGATAAGAATTACATTGCATGGTCCTGATACTGAGTTTTTTCTTGTTTGAGAAGGATTTGTTGGAGAGAAAAGTAGACATTTTAATGACATGAGTATGATGCCATCGCCGTGTGTTGAGTGACAGGAGTATGATGCCATCGCCGTGTGTTGGGTGACAGGAGTATGATGTCATCGCCGTGTGTTGAGTGACAGGAGTATGATGTCATCGCCGAGTGTTGGGTGACAGGAGTGTGATGTCATCGCCGTGTGTTGGGTGACAGGAGTGTGATGTCATCGCCGTGTGTTGGGTGACAGGAGTATGATGCCATCGCCGTGTGTTGGGTGACGGGAATATGATGCCATTGCCCAATGCTTTGTAACTAAAATATCAGCGAAGACTTCGTTTGAGTGCGTTTTAGTAGTTGTAGGATACTCTATGCAAAACCTCTCAATTTAAGCGTTTATATGTTATTTATTGGTAAGTTTGCTGAAATTTCTCAAGAAATACGTTCTTAATAATTTCGACTGAAGCTTTTGTAACTACGCTTTTAATCAGGCTCGTGTGATACGATGCTTTGCATTCATGTTTCTGAAGCTGGCGTGATCGTCCTCGGGTCTGTCGACCACCGTATTCCGTAGACAACTCTTCTTTACCGATTTATTATCAACTTATTTTCTAAACTCCTCGATCATTATCGCGTGTTTCGACTATTTTTAGCGCATTTTCTCATTTATGGAAAAAAATGCACTACTGTAGGTACACGTCATGTCCGTCTATCTGTCTGTCTGTCTATCTGTCCGTCTGCCCGTCTGTCCGTCCGTCCGTGACCTCAAGTTTTCGTCAATGAGAAAATGCGCTCTCTGTCACTCATTGCAGTGAGTACCGAGTTACATTTTTTATGTTTGGTGGTCTCAAGTTTTCCTTGAATTTCATCAAGACGAATTTCGAATTTTATCTTGTATCTTGATACGTTTAATCTCATCAGCTTATATCTAAGTTGAAGTGAAGCATTCATATCCACGTTACTTTTACGCCAAATAAACGCTTGTAATTAGGAGCTTCACTAACAACTTATTTCTGCTCGTGAAGCACAAGCGCGAGGCGTGCGAGACGCCATTGATGGCAATGGACTATTCCGCAGAAAGAAATATTGCCAGTTTCACTGCATCTTCATTCAACCGTTTCTGTTTCGAAGTTCTTTGTTCTAACTCGAGGTTTTGTTTTTCCCATTGATAACGCCATTCATTGTTTATCCTCCTATGGCCTTACATTTTTTCTTTGTTATTGCGTAATTTATTTTCTTCCAAAAAATATTTCCTGTAAATTCCGCGCTTCCTTTATTATCCTCGATAAGTTAACGTTAAGGCTGCAATTCCCAATTGATAGTCTTTAACTGGAAACTTTTCGTCATGTTTCAAATTCTTTTATTATTTCACATAGACATTACCTTTCCTAGGTCATGCATCATTTATTTACACAGTCTTCACATGCCGCAGTGCCTGCCCTTATAATCCTTCTCCTCTATAATATTCCTTCCTCACTATACTACTCCTTTTTAATATTGTTCCCATATTGTATTCTTTCTACTCTATAATATTCCTCTCCTATCGTATTACTTCTCCTTTATAATATCATTCCTATATTATACTCCTCCCTTATAATATTCCTCCTATATTATACTCCTCCCTTATAATATTCCTCCTATATTATACTCCTCCTTCATAATATTCCTCCTATATTATACTCCTCCTTCATAATATTCCTCCTATATTATACTCCTCCTTCATAATATTCCTCATATATTATACTCCTCTTCAATAATATTCCTCCTATATTATACTCCTCCTTCATAATATCCCTCATTTATTACACTCCTCTTCAATAATATTCCTCCTAAATAATATTAATCCTGCTCTATAATCCCAGCATTTTTATACGCAGCGACGACGCGTGGCCGTAGCCTCCCCGCCCGCCCTGCCTCCACACTCAATCAGCCCTCGCGCTCAGAGTGCGGACAGCTCTGTTCTTCTGGTGCAAGCATTCTACTCATTCCTGTTCACTCCATCTCATACTACCTCACCCTACCTTCATCATATCTCTCTATTAATCTTCTCATAACTCTCTCTACTCTCATCATATCTCTGTCTACTCTAATCACAACTCTCTCAACCCTCATCATAACTCTCTCAACCCTCATCATAACTCTCTCAACCCTCATCTTAACTCTCAACCCTCATCATAACTCTCAACCCTCATCATAACTCGCTCAACCCTCATCATAACTCTCAACTCTCATCATAACTCTCTCAACCCTCATCATAACTCTCTCAACCCTCATCATAACTCGCTCAACCCTCATCATAACTCACTCAACCCTCATCATAACTCACTCAACCCTCATCATAACTCTCTCAACCCTCATCATAACTCTCTCAACCCTCATCATAACTCTCTCAACCCTCATCATAACTCGCTCAACCCTCATCATAACTTACCCTCTCCGTCTCAGCTACGCCGCACAAGGTCCAAATGAAAATACAGAAAAGGACAATCGGGTATAAAATGTGAAGATAATCGTGAATCGTACATCAGTATATATTGAAGTCGGAAATTATTAGTATAATTTCTATGTTGTCTCTTAAATTAATTGACGCTTAGGTTTGTTTATCGACGCATCCGGGCTTTGATAACGATTGGACGAAATTATTTTATTCGGAAATTTTGAATCCCTTAAATTCAATCTAAAAAATGAAAAATCTCTCAACTCTGTTTCCTCACATATCATTTAACTCGCTTATATGCAATGCACACTTGAAGGTTCGCGGTGGTGTAAACTGCACTTCATTCGTGCTCCTCTTCAATCAGATCTTCCTTCTCTCTCAATCAAGTCCCTACAATATACGCTATATGTTCACGTATCTTTCATTCTTTTGTTATTTCCTGCTTTCTCATTCTCTCAGCCACTTTTCTATCGTATCTTTCGCTCTACAAATCATTATTCTTTCTCATCCTACAAAGCTCAACCATTTCTCTTTCACATCTTTTGATCAACAAAATTCCTCCTGCCTAGCATCTCGGGCTCCCACAACCATCTCTATCCAACATCCATGGCACCTAAAACCATTTCTCGTACATTTCCAGCGGTTCAACCATTACTCCCCCATATGCAAGACTCCCACAACCATTTCCCTGTCGCATGGGACGCTAGCATCGCTCGCTCGACTCCCTCATGGAGAGCCTGAGGCAGCCAGACTCTCTCCCTCAGCAGCCTCTTCTGGCCGAGGGGAATCGTGGTGGTGGTGGCGGTGATGGTGGCTGAGCATGCACCCTCGTCACCAGCCCTCGCCAGCAGCAGAAGCAACAGCAGCAGCAGCGATGTCTCTCAGTTGCTCGCCGTCGCTCGTCTCTGTGACACACAAGACTCTCCGCGCCAGCTCCTAGCTCCCGCGGCCTCTATTGCCACAGCCCCGTTGTCATACCACATCCTCCATACCCCGCACGCTGCTGCTTTATCAGCATCTTCTCCGTATTCCTCATAAGGATCTAGCAGTCAGTATTTAAAGTCCTTGCTGAAGTTTTCAGTTCTTCTCCGATTGCTGGCCGGTCTTGCTTTTGAGCTGCGCCCCGTTTTTACTCGAGAGATACTTAACCTCACTTGAACCAGTCAAGTTTTTAATCCGGAACAAAACATATCATTGGAATATATCAAATACCGTACAGTGTAATTGAGTGGTCTGTAAACTTGGCTCATTTCAAACGAGCCATCTACATACGTCATATCAAATTCAACGAGAAAAGGAAGCTCTCGTCCTCTTTCGCCCACCCTCCCTTGTTCTCTCTAAAGCAGCGAGTGAGGCAGCAGAGAAGCAGCCTCCATCACCTCGGCTCTCTCCCGCCACAGCATCTTGCCAACGTCGAGACAACGTGACAAACAATTTCGCTTATCGACGACGTAACTTGAAGTTGTTAGAAGTTCAGTAACTTGTCGCAGTGATCTATAAGCTTATCTCGTGGTCGTTCAAAGTGTCGCGCGAAGCAACAGACTTTGAATCTTTGAAGTAACTGCACAGTGAAAGAAGTGTAAGCAGTCCAAACTATCACTGTTATAGACTGAAGTGAATCTGAAGGGCACCCTGGACGAAGTGTGTTCAGCAACAGTACCCTTCATTCCTTCCTTCTGCACCCCACCACTTGGTCGCGATTGCGCTCAGCAACAGTCGCGTGGTCCAGCCTGTACCGCCACTATTTTAGCTCCATTTCATCCACCTGTTCGCCCTTTACCACCAACTCATTTCACTTTGACCCCTGAAACTTACCCGACGTCATTCCTACACCAACCGACAGTCGCTGCCGCCCCTCAGCCGACGCCTTTTCGCCTCCACGTTCCAGCGTCTGTCGCCGCCGCCCCGCCGCCGCCGGCCTTCATCTACAGCTACCCTTTAGGTAAGCACACTAATTACTATATGTTCTATATATTTTTATTTCAATTAGAAGGTAGTTTTTAATTCTATATGATTTAATTGAATCTATACCGAAGCTCTGATAGCTCCAGCACGTGTAAACTTTTTATACTGTGGACCCAAGGTCGTATTAGAGACATGTTTCCTGCATGTGAAATAGGCCACACCAAGCATGTCCCGAGCTCTTTAGTTACATCGTTCTATTTTATGGGTTTGATGAATTTTTTATCTCATATTTTTATCTGTTTTTGTTTTCTACTTCTATCAATGTTTTTCGTTATTTATTTTTAGTTGCGATAAGCATTTGTTATTTACTTTTTAATATCAACCTAATTTACTGACGCTAAAAACCGTGACTGCTCCATTTTGCTTCCAGTCGGGGATCATCAAACCATAATTTTAATCAAGAGCTATGAACTTTCGATCCCGCTGAAAGATTCGACCAGGACTTGTTTTCACGAACAACTCGTTTGGCGCAGTTTCTTATCTTTTATCTGGTCTCTCTTCGGCGGTCAAGTCCTTACTTATTCAGGTAGCGTGGGTCCCATCCATGGTCTTTTCTTCGCCCACAAGCGCTGAATTATTGGCTGGCTGCTACACTAAATATGCTGAGGCTTTAAATATTCGTTATTTCCGGAATTTCTTGCGATGCTTTTCTATTCCGACGTTTCAATTTTTGCAACCGAAAAAATAATTTATTTTATGACATATTTTACGATGCTGAAGAAATGATAAATATTTTAATCTGTAAATTAAAAAGCAGTAATATCCAATCAATTTTTAACATGATGGGATCCCCCAAATTATTTTTTCTCATATGTTATTCAGTTGAATAATTACCGTTCACGAGTATGCATTTTCAGTAAATATTTTCGAACACTCATTTGAAATTGATTTTTTTTGCATGCACATCTCGCTTATTTATCATGTTATTTCAACGTTTTATAACTACGCACATTTATTTTGATAACTTCTTTATATTTAACTTAAAGTTAGTCTTTATGGAAGAACGACTCTCAGTTGGAATACCGAACACATTTTTTAACAGAGAAAAATTCACAATGAATTAATCTTAAATGTTTTTTTAATGCTTGTGGCTTTTTAAAGCTTGGATTACTAGTTTCAATGAGTTTATACCTAAAATTGAAGAGCTCTCGACTATTGTTTATCAATCAGGTTACGCCACGTGTTTTTGCCACGTAGACAGTCGTACAGCTTCTTACAGTACATTGATTTTGAGTCAGAAATCATATCATTGTAACCCTGACTGTATTGCCATGGCCTCTTCAGCACTGACAGCGCTTTCAGTCACTATGACATTCTTATGTCTGCATGTGGCTGGTTGTTTCTAGGCAAATTCATTTTAATAACATTTTCTTATGTATATATCTTTATAATTACATCTAGCCGTCTATATATGTATATTTTTTTACTTTACTGTTTGTGTCAACAAAATTTCGGCTGATTCGTGAACGTTTTCGATCTGTTGTGCCTGTAAAATGAAGAGTGATATAAATTTCTAAATCTGTGCCTGAAATTTAAAGATGTTGGCGTAAGCCAACCATTATATTGGTATATTTGGCATGTGTATTGTTCACGTAGACTCAGAGCGAGAGAAAAGGTTCACTAGGCATCATCTACCATCTTTATGGAGAACTGTGCCAAGCCTCGCGTTGTTTACTCGTTGTCTTGCTGCGAATTACTGAGCGTTTTGAAGCAGGTTTACGACGTTCCTTAATGTAGGTTTACGCAGGAAAATTCATAGCATTAGTTCGATACGTGACATCTTGCAGACTTCCTCCCGTAAAGCTCGGCAAGTTTCGTTTTATTGCTGCTGTGATGCCATGAAGTCGAGCTTGCCCTCGATCATGGCAGCCATAGCATAGCATGGTTTGATACAGACCCTGCATGAGCAAGGGCAGGCTTCTTATACAGCGCACTGTGTTCGCTCGTTAGGAGAATTGATTTTGTTTCTGCGCCACACATGTATGGAAATTAATACCTGACTTACGTAACATTTTTCTTTCCTCATTAACTATTACTCAATGTCATTTTTGAAGTATTTACATTTATGCTTTTTGTTATCATTAGCATTGCGACCGGTATTGCTATGTCCTAGTTGCAAACGTGACATTCACAGATCGATCATGAATCACATTTCGGCTACAAATCTTTAAAAAAAATGTCATTAGGCGATTAAATGCCTTCAAAGGCATTGATATAAATGACGTCATAATACAATTGTTTTCCTCTATTAAAAACTAGAAAGCTTTCTCTCTCAAACGAAGCCGAACGATTTTTCATGATTGAACGCTTGACTGAAATTCAGTAGGCGGCCATTGGATGAATGCGACCATAACTCTCGAGATATAAGCTTCATCAGAGGCATTCAAAAACAGTATTTGTCGCAAGACCTAAATATCTGCCAAAATAGCAGGACCCAGTTCACGCCACTGGTGAATGGACGCTATTTGCTTTGGGTTAGCTGAAACATGCTTGTGTTGTTCATCGGCCGACACTCATTACATGCAGAAGCATCCGCAAATATGGACTTTGCGATTTTCGATACATTTCTCTAAAGGTTCTAGATATGTTGTGTTCTTAGAATTACTGCATGATTAATAAATATCATGTTTCGTAAGTAATAATTTGGATAGATGAAATGAAGCGAGAAATTAAATGAATGGATTTTTTTCATGAATCATCAAATTGAATGAGAATTTCTCGCACATGAGGAACGGCGAAGCTATTTCCTTTCAAGAGAGGCTTCAATCCTCGCGGGGATGGAAACAAATGATTTTTCTTAAGTCTGAGACGTCTTGTTTATATTTTTTCGCCATAATCTTTGACGTCGCAGAAATAAATAAAGCTATGGCAAATTATTTGCTAAATCTCGATACCTGCACCAGTATGTCCTGCCCTAACCTATCGATCTCAACTCGTTCACCAAACACTTTGGTAAACACTCGAAAGTGTTTGTTGACGGAACCCCAAGGAGAGTGGCTGGGAACACGTTCTCCGGCTTCCACTTTACTCTAGTGGATCACCCAGCATCATGGTACAATGACGCTCATTTATTAAGGAGCCTCAGCCCCATCGTGTGCATTTTTTGCTATTATAAAACCGCTGTAAACTCGCGGATTGTGCAAAAAATTCCGTCGTCGTAGGTATTATTCACGCACACCATGCAGTCCATGAATGTAAAGAACAAAAGCGCGCGCTTGGCCAAATGTTCCGTTATATAGTATCGTTGCTCACGGAGCACTGCAGGATTGGTTCATCATGAACGGAGATATTTCTTCTCATGGAAATTCTTTGCATTTGAATACAATTCTTCGTTTCTGATTATAAATTTAAGCCGTTTTATAAATTAGATTATTCCAAAAATTCAACCTGAGAGCCACGAAAAAGAAATTTGTTTTACGAAGTCGAGCACAAGAAAAAATCCTGCCTACAAATACAGCTTATTACATAATTATTCGTCTATGTCATACTATTGGGTATTACCATTTTTATTAGAATTCTCTATCTACTTACAACTTATTAAAAAATACGGATGGGAGGAGACATCATTATGCCTATTGATATGTTCAGTTTGGTCCCAGCGAAAAAAACGCCAAATCAGGTAACCTAGACTGCAGGGAAACTTTCAGGGAACCTACTGTAACTTCTGTTTTTACATAGATTGTTATTCACGTTAATTCTACATAACATTACCACAATGAAATAGGGACATATGTAGTTCAAATAAAGTATTTTCTAAATATTTCTCTGGTGAGATCAGATTGGAAATGCCTCGGTATGAAATGTTGCCGTGGGAGGCTTAGTCGCTAATTCCCGCGTCGGGCTCAATACTCACACGCAGGAACATTTTCGCTGCACTAAACTCAGCTTACGTGCTAAAGCTACGGAAAATCACACGATTGCATGTGAATTTAGTATAAATATTTCGTTCTGGCAGTTCATCATGCACGCTTTAGTTTATCACCTATTTTTCAAACTTCTAATGCTGGTGTTCTGTATTTTTCTGTAAAAACTATCAATGAACCTATACAACTGAAAATTTATTTCCCATCCAAAATGAGCGATGTTATGAGCCTTCAAATCATAATAAATGCAATACTATAGATTTGTTCAAAAATTATTCCTTGTCCTGCAAAACTTTTAAAGACACTATTGCTTCTTTCTCGCCTCCTGCACGACGTTTTATTGGTAGTGCGATCTTTGAAGCCTTTTTTTCATTTGTTCTTCTTCGATTATTGGAAATACTGTTGCTGACACACAGTCAAAAAGAGTTCTAAAATACGAATAATATTTTTATACAGGTGAAGAATCTCTTTACTTATTAGAATCCCATTCCTCTTTAATTAATAAAATGCCAGAGTATCTGCCTTTCATTCTGCGAAATAGCCACACCCTTCAAGCAACACCTGTTTGAAGTGGACATAAACACTCCACTTGAGATATCAGCGGGTAGTTCACTGTCACTCTAAGGGGTGAAGCAATCATCAGCTGCTTAGCAGCACGCGCCCTGACTCAACGCTACCGCCCTCTCCTCACCCTCTCACTGCACGGTATGGCTGCCTTCACACCCTCTCACTGCACGGTATGGCTGCCTTCACACCCTCTCACTGCACGGTATGGCTGCCTTCNGCTGCCTTCACATCTTCTCACTGCACGGCATGGCTGCCTTCACACCTTCTCACTGCACGGCATGGCTCTATTTCCTGTGGCCTGATTTTTTTAGATTCTGAATGCTCTCTCTAATTTTAGGGTTTTACTATAAAGACAGTTTGTAAACAATTATTACATTAAGAATGAATTAATTGCAACAATTTTATAATCTTATCAGTTATTGATTAGTTTGTGGGACAGCAGCGGCTCGCAATTTTTTTTCATTTCCATGCTTATAATGTTACCGGTTCATTCCCAATTTCTCCTTATTTGAGATTGATAAATTGTGACAAAATGTTACTGCGATCATTTTATAAAAATCTTTGACTGTATAGAGTATGCGAATTCAACTGATGTTTACAGAACTTATTCAAATCATTTAAACGCAAAAAAAATCTACTCATGCTGTAATAAAATTCGCAGATTAATTCTTAGACACCCACGTTTTATATCGCGGACTCCCTCCGTCTTCGGAAAAAAGATCGTTAGGACGTTCAGAATTATGAAAGAGAACAAAATTTGCCAACCATGACGCTGCAAACACAACAGGAGCATTGCGCGTTCGAGCA
The DNA here is from genome assembly GCF_000764305.2 of Hyalella azteca. NCBI lineage: Eukaryota > Metazoa > Arthropoda > Malacostraca > Amphipoda > Hyalellidae > Hyalella > Hyalella azteca. The sequence goes on along the minus strand of NW_025934235.1, from coordinate 191,911 downwards.
ATTTGGCCTCCTGCCCCAAGTCCCGTAGCAGACCAAGAGTTGGTAGCTACGGCAATAACGAGAAGTAATAACATCCTAACCAATAATGTCAACATTTGCTTGAGTTTCCCGTCACTGCAGGACAATAAAAAGTGTTCTCAATTCCCCTTTCCTGCCGCAGCTCATCTGCGTCACGTTTTTATCAGAGCCTACTGGCTCAGGCGAGCTGATTTTGTTATTAGAACATAAAATAAGGACAACGCATAGAGCGTTGTAANTCTACGGCTTATAAGAAACTGTCTATTCGGTGTCAGTATTTCAGTCCCGAAGTGTTTATGTATGAATTGTTTATTACTGACACTTAAACTTAATAATAGGACTGGAAAAGAAGTTATTTCGAATGAAAAACTTATTTACTTATAAACGTGTCGTAAATTACGAAGCATTCCAATTCGCGCATGTTCTTGGCCACCGATTGTTGGTAAAAATCTCTTGGCCGGAGAATCAGGTCAAGCGCTGTCAATAAATATCAAGTGCATTGCAGAAAGGACGCCTTGAAATTGTTAGGCTATGCGCTCTGAAACACGTCTGTCGAAATCGTTTTCGAGTTATTGAATCCAAATTATGTAACGCTATTAAAGTGATTCTATTTTTTCTCCTTAAAATAATTTTTTCAATTTTCCGTAATTTCCAAGTCCTAAAGAGACCTGTTTTATTTATGGCGCTGCCCTGTATGATATTTAGCTTGTGTGAACACCAATTCCTTGATACAAAATTGACGAACTTTACCGTAGTGATTTTAGGTTGCTTTAGTCTACCAATGTCCTTTCTTATCACCTGGATGGCGTGGTAGACCATCCCCACGACAGACAGGACGACGGCCGGGTTTATTTTTGCTCTGGACGGGACTTGATCCGGCAAAGTGAGCGGCAAGTCCCTTGCCTTCCGCGTAACCGGATCCTCTCGCAGAAACAACGCAGGCAACTTTACGTCGCTGGCAGCAACCGATGGTCTTGCAGTCAAACCTCCTCCTCCCGCCGGTCTGGCGAGAAGGAGGAGGAATATTCAATGAGATCAGCTACAGGTTTCATGCCTGTTTACGTATAGAAGATTCCTGCTGTGAACTAAATTATTCACAAGGTGAGCTTGCCGGCAAATGGGAGAAATAGAAAATCGTTGCTTACATAAAACAGTTCTTCAATATGAACTAATTCGAATGGAATATTTTAATGTTAGAGCATTATTGAACATGCATGTGCGACTCAATTCCATTTTTTTACTCCTTTTAATAACTGCTGCCACTAAGGGCAACTTGGTAGCTGTTTTCTTAAGCATGCTGAAGTTATCTTTATTTGATGAGACTATATTACATTCATTTTTTCTCACAGCATCAATCGTCATGCACCTGCTTTCGTCATTTGCAATTGATACTCCTGTAAAATATTCATTTCTGATTCACTGATGTGATAAATGCAACACATGTGGAGAGAAAATTGTACCAGACACGTGGAGAGAAGATTGTGCCAGACATATGGATAGAAGATTGTACCAGACACGTGGAGAGAAGATTGTACCAGACATATGGATAGAAGATTGTACCAGACATGTGGAGAGAAGATTGCACCAGACATATGGAGAGAAGATTGTACCAGACATATGGAGAGAAGATTGTACAAGACATATGGAGAGAATATTGTACCAGACATGTGGAGAGAAGATTGCACCAGACATGTGGAGAGAAGATTGCACCAGACATGCAAAGAGATGATTGTAGCAGACATGTGGAGAGATGATTGTACCAGACATATGGAGAGAAGATTGTACCAGACATGTGGAGAGAAGTTTGTACCAGACATGTGGAGAGAAGATTGCACCAGACATGCAAAGAGATGATTGTAGCAGACATGTGGAGAGAAAATTGTAGCAGACATGTGGAGAGATGATTGTAGCAGACATGTGGAGAGAAGATTGTAGCAGACATGTGGAGAGATGATTGTACCAGACATGTGGAGAGATGATTGTAGCAGACATGTGGAGAGAAGATTGTATTTAAGTCATATCCGCTGCACTCCGTGTTGCGTTGTCATGTAAAAAAATGCTGAAAATTTAACTCATATCTGCGTCAGTTCTTATTATAATTTGTTGTAAAAATATTTGGTGAACTTTTCACTCTAATTGCATTTTTTTATAATATCTTATCGTAGTGACTGGTCACTCAATTCAATTTAAGGTCTTCTCTTTCAATGAATTATTCTCTAGCAAGGCTTAGAGTGGTGTGCTAAGGCCTTTGTCGCTCGAAATCCCCCTTGACTTATCATGTCGGGAATTAAATCATGTAGTATAATTTATTATTCCACTAATATTTTCTGTAAACATTAACAATGAGCAAAGATCTACTAAAATGTAATGTTTCTTCACACTAACATTTTAGAAAAAATGAAATTTATTTGAAGGTGACGGATTTGAATTAGAAACAAAAACTTTTCTTTCTTTAGAGTCTGTCATAAGGTATTTTCAGCTAATTATTAGCATATCATGCAATCGCAACATGAACGAAATAACTGACAGTCGGATTCTTTACATTTTGGAAATACGGTATGGAAGGAAGTTTCTAATTAGAAAAACGCGCTAAGGGTCACACCCAACACTTGTTGTAAATTTTAGTATCTAATATGAATCAGCTTCAATTTTCCCAAGCGCGAGATTAATATCATCTAAATAATCCCTTTGATATCCACCATTATTGTTCGAAAGTGCTAGCAGCCGTGTGGTGGCCACAAAATGTCATGCCGATTGAGAGGACTTATGTACATCCCTCGCTCAACCATGCTGAAAATCTTCATATATGTAATTACCAACATTTACCGTCGCCGATTATATGGTTCATATTTCTCGTACTAGTTTCTCAACAAGGTAAAGGAATTTGTGAGATGACAGGACGCGAGCTTCAGCGCTGCGCTCTACAAGTTCTAACAGCTCCAGCTGCCGTCTCGCCAGCCTCGGCAGTCGCTCACGAAACTTGGCGTTAGTGGCACCCGCCACCGTCAATTTAGAGAAGCATTTCTAGCTCAACAAGTGAGATATTCCACAGCGCCATGGAGTCTCAGCAGGCCTCGCTTGCTCCATGCCCTGCACTGCACTCGACGAGATTTGTCGGAGTTTCTGCGTGGCTTGAGGTTCATGGAGCGCGAAATATGAGCAATATTGAAAACTATCCCGCATGAGGCCGGATGCTCAAGTTTTATTTACGACTCAATTCGTCGAACTCATAAAATCTTCCTTATGCTTGTCTTTTATGTAGGCTTTACAAATCTTTCGAAGTTACCAACAAAGTCATTTAAAGTCGAAACAAAATTGAGCGGTATTTAAGATTACAATTTTTTATTGCCTGTATTTTGATTCCGAGTAGAAAGAGATTTTAATATTTTACACCGTTGAGGTCTGATCCTCGCCTGTTTATTTTTACCGGCCTTTTTTGATACCATTTGGCTTTTTTAATAAGTTGGTGGTGTATTGACATTAGACTTGAGCAACAAATGAAACGACGCTTTAAATTGGAACAAACAACTCAGGCAAGGCCTCGCTGGAACGTGAACGAGACCACTCCTGAGGGATCAAGCTGAAGGCGGTTCAAGCTGGGGTAAACAATGCCTGATGGAACTCTTGCTGCTACTGTTGACTATTTTCATTGCTGCAAGTCTTCGTGGTCTCTCAGCAGCTCGCTACACTGTAGCTTAGTAATGATATTTGTCCTATAGCAAAATGGCGAGCACTTCTGGGCCTGCAAGTGGGCTTGATACAAATCGAAAATTCCAGCACAATTAGAACTTGCAACAATAATGTTAGAGGACTAGATGCCTTCCTCCGCGCTAACAGTCGAGGGCTTTACGGAACAGTTCCTTGAAAATTCATATTATATATCATTAGCTTGACCAAAAATGTTTTGCATTTCAGTTTACGTATTTTTTATTAATTATCATGTATTATGATGTTTTACTCTCATTATTATTGTAGCCAAACAAAGCCAGCACTTCTGTCACTAGCTGTGTTGTGTGAATTATGAATTCATCCCGTCACTGTTATTTGGCAAATTAAATGCAATAAGCGAGTCATTAAAGGCTAAAATATCTTTAGTCCTAATAACAAATGTGTGGATTATAGTATACTAGAACAGAGCTTCAGTTTGCGTAAATTGCATAACGATTTGTTACGAAAAATCAATTTTCAGCGAGCGTTCGTTTATCCGCGACAAACTAAAATACAAAAATCGAACACGAAATAATTTTGCCGATCACAGTAGCTAATTGGACGCATAATGATCACGCTCATAATCTCATTATGGCAGCATAATCAGTGGCTTCGTTAAGTGGTGGCAAGCAGGCTGCTGTGGCTAATATACGAGAGCCATGCTGAACAATACCGCTTTAACCCTACTAGAAATCTTGGTTCGCTTATGCGCAGCTTATCTTTGGCGATGGGAAGATATATGATACACCAGTTATTATTGTCATCATGTAAGCCTAGATACTTTTCAATCTTCGCGACATTGTATATGGATTCATCAGTCAAATAAACGTAGGATTCAAAACGGCGCTGGACATTGTGCAACCTGCCTGTTTATATGAATGTCAAGTAATTAAGAAGCTGGAACAAAAACCTGGATGACTGAAGACAACTCATATGCTCAGTGGCAACTGAGTCGAGATAAACACGAAATAGCCTATCTGGACAACGGATTCTATTGTAAAAGTTTTTGAAAAGGAAACAAAAATCCGGGCAAAAATTTAAAACCGAAAAAAAAAATCAAAAAGTTATTCTGAAACCGTGCAAGAATTTAGGAAGATGTACATCAAACAACGCAGAAGCCGTCAGTCGGACAACGTAGAAGACGTCAGTGGAAAAACATAGAAAATGTCGGTTTTTATTTTCGGGAAAATAATGTGCTAACAGGACTTCTGATGTACAATGGATATTAATAATGGCGCAATGCACTGAATGAATGCAGTTAGTAGTTGTACCACTGCATGCAATCATTAATTACTGAGCTCCAACGACGGTCTTCCCCATATTTCCGCTTCCTAACTAATCTATATTGTAGATGTAATTTATTTTCATGCAATGCATAATATCATTGAGAATAAATTAGTACTTTTTTTGTTTTTCCAGCATGACGTTCCGTAGTTAATTATGATGCATCGGCTAATTTTCTTACTCGCAACAACGTTAACATTTTCAACAATGCAAATCATTCGGCCTGAGAAGCCCGCGATATTCTGCTCGACCTTGTGTGATCTGCGCTACTGTTTGCTCTGAGGTCTTTCTCACTGAAATAAGTTTCCCTACTCATACGCAGTTAAACGATCGCCCGAGACTTACTAAACAATGTTTATGCGCATGTGGGCAATGGTTAAAACATTGGCCCGATACAGTCCGAAACTTTTTAATAGAAAACAAGTTGCACGGGAAGGGGGCGAGAGGAGTTAGCGAGCACTGAGGCATCAGTGAGTGAGTTTCCCTCTAAAAATACCCTCTCTCGCCATGCTTAGCTTCAATGAAAATAATACCGCGGAAGCATTGTCAAGACACTGTACATTCTTTATCCGAGCCGCTTTTTTTCGGCTTGCGGTGAGCGCTCGGAGAAACCACAGAAGTATGCGATATATTCTATACGTATATACACGATGCGATGTATACTATACATACGGTGGGGCTCGCTACACATCCACACAACGCTACAACTTTGGTAGCTCGGACGGCCACAGCGGCGCAGAGTGAGACATGCATTAGTTTTTACGCCAAAATATCGCACTAAAGGCTGCGTTTTATGTCCTCTTAGACGATCTGTTTTTTCAGCATTACGTAATCCTTGCGAATAATTGTTAGTGTCGATTACAGCCAAGAAATTTGATCGAATATCGAAACTAATGAAGTTAACAATGACGAGTAAGAAGTAACGATCTCCTCTCACTCGTATTTTTTTAAAAAGCTTTTTTGATATTTCCTACTATATTATTATCATTCATGTTTAATGAAAGCAAGTTTGCGGCCCAAAACACAGCATAACATGGGACACCAACTGTATCTATGCACAAACACATTATTCCGGCGTCGGTGATCAGCGGTGAATGTAAACAATTCACCCGAATTCTATTGACGCTTTTCTCTTAGCGCGCTCGCTAAGCCGCCAAATTCTGGGGCATGGGTCCCGACCAACTATTTGGCTTGATTCCAATTTCATTACGAGGCCGATGGCTTGGCGTGCTCCTTTTCATCAAGCACCTCTGCTGAGACCAGCACCTGCATACGCATCCATGCCAACCATAACCTCCCATATCCTAATACTTATCTTTGGCAAAATATATCATAATACCTAATAACAACAACAACAACATAATCCACAAACTGATGCGTGACTGAATCATGATGGACGAACTATGCAACGATGAAAGACGATTAGTGCGTGATGGAAAAAGTGAAGGTACTAGTGTGGGCTATAATACTGAATTTCTAGTTCATGTTGGATGCACGATACCATGCATTGTAAGTGGTGCATACAGTAGCCTGCCGAACTTTCATAACTATGGTTTCAAAAAGTGAAACTATTTTAGCGAGTTTTATCACTGCACGATAAATGTCGCTAAATCATTGCCGGAAACATTATACCGTGTAGGAAATTAATGCGACAGTGCAGCCATGATACCATTACGTGTGTAGGAGTAAAGCCATCAAGACCTCGGCGGAGAAGCGACTTATTCAAACAATACATAAAATGGTAAAAGCTTTGCGGAATGATTCGTTTGCGGATTGTAGGAAAAATTATAAAACTGTGATGAAAGATTTGTAGTTTTCTATCTTAATGACATCAGAAATTATTTGCAAGAAAGATCATTCCTAATTTATCACTTATGCAAGCGGTTGTAAAATGAAAAAAACTAAAGCGAAAAAATAAATTTCAGATGAAAATAGAGACCAAAAGTTATTATTATTACAATTATTTTATAATTATTAATATTATTATTATTATTGTTATTATTATGATTATTTTCATAATTATTATTATTATATTATCTAGCTTCAGTCAAGTAGCTACATTTGGTGCGAACGCACGTTCGGATAATCATCATCCGCCAAAAATGTTACGTTACGACAAGCAAGCAGCAATATTGCCGCGAAACTCCCGGGAGCCAAGTGTTTTGTCATCATCCTATACTGCGCTGATTGTTGCACCGCTATATATAGTATATAACACCATCCCATGGGCTTCGAATTCCTTTATCCGATTACATTTCCGACTACAAACTAATTGAACAGCAATGATTCTGTGGTTAGTCAAAAATGACGTTTGCTGTTGGAGGATTCAGTTTGCGACGAATTAAGTAAGCAACTTCTGCGTTTAAACAATAGTTATGCGATTATTTACAAGGAAAAATATATTCCTGCAGTAAATTTGTGGTGTTTGGATGCTTCTTGATTCGATAGTGAAATTTCGAGGACCATACTCTTCACAAAGCTTCTTAAATTAACCGCAACTTATAAAACAAACCTCATAACCAAGGTAAACAACAACGCACGTTTACCGTGCACGCGCGTTTCCCAACAGGACGCATCCGGCCGAGTGTTTCGTATACACGCACAGTGAGCGGCGTGCGCTCTCAGCTCGTCTTATTCTTCGCCCGATCTTGGCACCCAACGCCAGGCGGCGAGGCTTGCGCTCGCTACTGCAGCGCTCGCACAATCGCGGCCTTTGTGAGCGCTGCTCTAACGTCGAGTAAATCCCTGACTGCAAAACAGTGAACTCATGTTCACAGTCCAAATCCTCTGCCGTCCGTGAACTGATGCTCGTGATAAATGCGTGCTCGAGAACCTTCACCTTAGGTATCAGTGCCGTGAATTTTTTACCTGCTGCCCCAATATTCGATCAGTTTTCCGTGTTCATTATAGAAGGATCTTATAAGAATTGAAAAGTCTCTGCATGGGCTTTCCAGATAAAAATAGGTGCCTATATAATGTACAAAAATCGGGATTTATTGTGTTGGAAAGTTGTTACCTGCCTTTTAACCTTTTCATTTTTTTAAGAACTTTGCAGTAATCATGTCCTCACGTTGAACAATGTGATAAATTTGAAGAACTGTAACATTCACAATAATGATTTGTTAGGGGATTGCAGTTGAACATTCTATATTAAAGTAGAAATGGTGAGCCTACTGTTATTGATATTATTCCTCTGTTGGGAATAATTTGAACCTTTGTCGCGGTGCGGTCATTGTCAAAAAGTATCCAGATAAGGAATGACCGAAACAAACATCTCTGCGGAATAAACTGTTCGCTTGGTTTTTGCACCGATTATTTTAAAATAAGATGTGGCTTTGGACGTGACTGCAAGCTAAATCAAGAGCCATGCAACAGGTCTGAAGACTGGAGTGGAAGTCAATAGAAAAATCAAGTATAATAAAGTTATTCAATGTTCCTTCGGTGGCAGCTGCCTTAATACATATATCAGAGACCGTTGCCGTATTATTTAACGAAACTGTGCTTGAGCGGTGACATGGAGGAAGTTTTCTGCTCGAATTCATTAGCCACATATTGTCGTCATTGTTCAATTAATATCTCGCAACAACGTACCTATTGGTGAACAGCACGTTGAATTGATTTTTTGCAAATAGTAATAATTAAACACAATAAAAATATCGATTTAGGAAAATTGATAGATTTTAAAGTTTAAACAATATCCATACCTTAATCTAATATCGTATTATTCTGGATCTACTCGCTTATATCGTTGATCGTTCGAGTACATTGCACGATACTATAAAACGTATCCGCTATATCACCGAAGTAGCCAAAGCATGGGGCGTGTTTTCAGTCTTAAAATATTCTCAATCACGTGTCCCGAGCTCACTACATCATCCATTGATAGACTCAGCGATGTTTACAGGCATTTCTCCGTTCTCGCGGAACATCCATCGCGAGTTATGGCCAGGATATACACGAGGAAAATGAGACGCGTGCATGTGGGAATTGTGGTGCACAGCACATGCTCGGGTTTGAAAAATGAAGTTTAATTTGCGATTAATTATTCATTATGAGGTGGAAATTTTTCTCCCAATTCTTTGATGTATTAAGAATTCTGTCGTGTAGAAGATTCTCGTGTATTTGGCCGATAATGTGGCTTTTATTCTGTGGCGAAATGGGACTTGGGAATATTTGGGCTGTTATCGTAATGATCCTAATTAAGATTCTTGTAAAGTTAGTAATCATTTTGGTGTATTGAAATAGTGTGTTTAATAATGCGTAAATTAAAAAATTATTATTCCTGTTTTCAAACGATCTACTTCTCGTCTGTAAATATGTGGGTGGGAAAAGTTGTTTAAGTCAATGATGAGGGATCTCAATGACAAAAAAATTCGAATTCACTTCATTTTGAGGATTTTTTTCTGAGATTGCAGGCGAACTGATGATCTTGTCTCTGCTGCCGCTTATTTCCTGGGGGGATCTTAGTGGGATTCATTCTTCAAAGACTCACACAGAGTCGCATTAAGATATTACAACCGGACTTTAAAAAGCACAGAAGCTTCCTTTAAGCCGATTAGGAGTCCTACATACTACGTATTGCAAAAACTTGCCATTGTATGTAAAACTCAGCTATTCAGCAGAAAATGAGGAAAAAATGTCCCTATTATTTTTTATGGTGCACTGTCAAGATACACTGCTCTAAATTACAGATTTAACTCTTAAATGACCGAAAACGAGCATCCAACGAGTAAAGAGCATTTTGAAGTCAAGTCACATAGGATGCTGTATTGGAGCATTACGAATTATAAGGCAATGAGGTTGGTACATCGGTTGCTCGTAGATTAATTTATGATGAAGCACGGCAAGAGAGAGCTGGCGAGGCACCGGCCCTGGGATGTCCGCCGCTGGGCTCCATTGGCATTCATGTTGGCAGTCCTGCTGCTCAGCGGCCTGCGCTGGAATACAAATGACGCTCTTGCGACACCAGCATCGACAATTACCGAAACTCAAGACTAGACTTTAAAACAACATCAAGGGTCACTCTGAGCTTAGTGTCATTCCAGATGTGAAAGTGTACACGCTATATTGTTTCTTCCGTTCAAATTAAAAGATCTGGAAGATTTATTCCATATTTTTTAATTAGATAAGAACTATTGGAAAGTTTATTATGTATAAATGTTTGCAACCATTCTGAGTCACATAAGGTCTATAATTCTATTCTATCATCACCACCTGCCATAGGCAATTCTATTTCTTCCCGTAGTGAATTTCTTTAAAGTTAATTCATATCATCCTCAAGATTAATTGCAATTACCAGGAGATAAAAGTCATCACAAAGATTCATTTATTTAAGGAAGCATGATAACTAAATAACTAATAACCAAATAGAACATTATCGTATGATAGAAATCCTTCATTTATAACGTAAAATAAATTTTCAATTTTCATTCGAGGCGAAAGGTTTTGTGCTAACGAGCAACTTGGCAGTCGCTTAATCCGAGTAAAGTCATAAAAAGTGCGCAGCAACACAACTTCTGTGCAGGTTTTATTCGTGTTTTTCTGTGAAGAAGAACTGCACATCCGTCATATCCCATACGAGCGCAGGTGCTCGCGTAAGTAAGGTGGGTCATCGTTCATCAGAGTATAAGTACAATTTTCAAAGTATTTTTGTCACATTTTTCCGAGAATTTAAAAATTTCTGCAGTGGTTTTCCTCAGTCAAAGCAGTAATTTTAGCTCTGTTTTTATGCACTACCATAATCATTCTTCTCTGAAAGTCTAATTTCTATTTTTATTTGAGGATATCGCACTGACTGATCAATCACTTGTCTGATAAATCACTTAATTGTCTATGAATAGATTTTTAAAGGGTAAAGAATATATGTATATATCAGCTGGATAAATGTATGAAATTTTACGGTTCTATTTCATATTGATTAAAATAATACGAAAACTCATGTGGTAATATTAATGATGTCATTGTACCTCCAAGTGCCTCATGCGCACCGATGTTCAATAATGTTCCTAGCACTGCTGGCTAAAAATAAACATGTTAAGATATTTACAGGCGAGCCAATATGAGTTTACTTACAATTAAAACCTCATGTTCACTTGCATTTATATTAAAACAAAACTTTTTTGATTTCCTGATGTTCTTTTATTCTCTCGGTAATTGTACATGAATGCCAGTAGAAAATAGTTCGATTTCAAAAGAGCCTATTGTAATAGCCTGTCATTTGTGACTATGATTTGGTACATGCATATTTGAAAGTAAGTTTTTGTATATTTCATTCAAATAGACATGGAATTTACACTGATTGTTAAAAAAATTTTAACTATGTTCTCATGTTACTATTATGTACGGACTCAATTATCTCTTCAATATAACTTGATATGGTTTCCCGCTGTGCGTAACATTTGTGCATGAACCGAACTAGATTTGGAGTTCATAACACAACAATCAAGTTGATATTTAGGATGCACTGTACCTTTAATGTATCCTAGGCTTCATTGGCGTTTATTTTTATTCTGATAGTACGTATAAAGTAACGTTATTTTTTTTTATTGATTCCATGTTCCAGCCATCAATTTATTAACACCTTAATATGAAGTGACACTTTTAGGCTGATGAATCCATGGAAATTATGTGCACTGACGCAACCTGAAAACAGAATTTTAGTAACATAAATTACATATCGTAATTTATGTTACGAATCTACCTTATCGTAATTTTATTATGAACCAATTAGAGTAATGTTATATCAAAACAATTATTGATCAACATACGAGTATACGGCTCATGTTGTTTCTAATCTAAGAATAATCTTATGAATAAAAAATTAGATTAATATTATATTAAAACATTTGCTGATTAATATACGTGGCGCATGTGTTGATTTCACGTTGAGAAAATTCCTACACCGTTTGCTAGTTCTTATCATGAGTCGTGTTCTTTGCGTCACCAGCAGAAAATATCAAAATGAACTCTGAAGTTTCAAGCTACTTGCGACCATGAAATGCCTCCTCCAACATCACTACGGCTTACGTTTTAGGGCCAGGATGAGCCCCAGGGCTTTTCGAACAAACCTCACACACAAAAAAAAGAATGTTAGTGCACAGTCAACACGTAAGGAGCGAGTCGGTAATAAAAGAAGTGCGGAGCAGCGCCATAATGTGGTCGTGTACGGCACAAGTCGCGCGCTGCCGGGCGGCTCCTATTGATTTTTGGTTTGCAGGAACCCGCGCCTCGGTCTCGCGATACCCTCGTCTGGGCCCAGTCCCCTCAGTCCGAGACATGCAAATCTTTTGCGCATTATCTGGTGCTTAAAGATTCCTCACATAGTGAAAATGGATGGGTTGTATATCGCTGTTGCAAGGTCTCTCGTTATACCTTTGTCCTTTGTGCGAATTATGATGCCTAGCATGTACCTGTAAACCCCATTACAGAAGATGCAACGAATTTATAATCTGGAGATTGAGAACAAATCAATAATAAATAATCAGAGTTAGTCAATCGGTTGACAAACTTAGTGGGCGCAAATGCAATTTCTTAAAACAAGCTTAATAAAGCATGAAGATATGACATTGATCACGACCTATTAATAAAATGGAGCGTGTAAATTTGCTATATCCTCATACAACGGAGCTACCAACTCGTCACGATCCTTACACAACGGAGCCACCAACTCGTCACGATCCTTATACAACGGAGCTACCAACTCGTCACGATCCTCATACAACGAGACCACCCACTCATCCTCCCTCCCAGCTTCCGGACAACCACCCTCCCGTCGCTCCGTGACCATCATTCGCTGTGTCTCCCGTTTCTGCTCAGCCGGACAAATGTGGAGGACTCCGATCCGCTCCCGAAAGGCCGGATATATTCACGGATCACAAGATCCGCTGGAATTTGCGACTCTTTCTGCCACATGGATCGAAAATATGCCTGGGAAATGTTTGCTGCAGGAATAAGATCGGGTGAGTCAAAAAGTGAAATCTTAGAATTTGGATCATTCTGGAGGGCAACGGAAGTTTCAGAGCATTTTATATGCATTTTTTTGGCTGCAACATAGGTATAGTGATTATGCAGTCCAAGATTCAGAGGTAAGCTTCAAACTTTTCCGATAAATTAGTTAAATAAAAAGCAATTCGTCAAATAAACTCCACAGACGTGACCGCAAACTAGGTGTACAAACTTTTCCGCCTGCCTTACCTCATTTCTTCTTAGAACTCAGTTGCTCGAGTCATTGCCATCTCTCCCACAAGTAAACTGGGATCACCTAAATTGTCTATTTATAGTAGGTCTACAGTTGCAGGTGCTAAACGAAGCTAAATTAACCTTAATGTGAGATTGTTAATCGGGCTTGAAGGAAATTTAGCGTCACGAACGCTCATTTATTCCCGGGTGCTCGAAAGTTTCGCCGCATACTTTGCTGTCACCGAAGAAGCATGCAGACATAGCCCAGTGGACATTTTTTTAGTTTCTATCTACTAATGAATTTTCTCCGCTGCTGTGACAGAAAGAGATAAGCTGTCAAATGAATTGTTCGATGTACGTTATTTGTACAATATGTCTTTATAAAATGTACATAAGAATAAAAATAAAGAACAAGCTTCAATTCTAGCTCATTATACGTGGACAACACTTTTCATGGTCATGAGAAATGATTAAGATATAAATAAATTAAAATTAAAATATAAAAATTACAAATCCTTTTTTTTTGCTCATACACTGGCTTTTATTTTCTCAGGCAAAAATATAAATTAATTTTTATGCACTTATGAACGCATTTGCGCTGCTGGAATTAGATTACTGTTCAAATTATTAGTTATATAAGTGGACAGTAGAAACAAAGATATTACTTCTTGTGGGTTATTCTAAATTTGTCTAGTTTTACATAATGAAAAATTTCATTGAATATTTGAAATCTTACTTCGTTATTCCTTGCTTTCTACTTGATGCTTCTAACTTGGCCGAATGAAATTATTACAAACCATTTCATTTTCTATATCATATTTCAAATGAAATAATTCCGATTTTTCTGCCTGCGTTCTTGGAATCGCTGCAACGTCCGCGCACTGTGGACAGAGCAAGCCCCTTATAACAAAAATGTCAGACAGCGCTCTCTCTCTCTCGAGCTCTGTCCCATTCTGACATTCATAATTCACGTGACATCATCCGTTCTTTGAAGTTGTTTCATATCCGATTCTGATCCTTTAGTGGAGCAGCTTCCCTTATACCTACGCGCCGCCAGCACTCGCCAGTGTACGACGCACACTCATTGCTCGAGCGGCTCCCACACTCCGGCAGTTTTGGCCCTTGGCCAATCTTGTATGGTTGGCGCTTGCGAGATTCTCGGGTGTTTCAGAGCTCCTGGGCGAGTTTTTCAGACTTCGCTTAGCTATTGTTTGTTGTGTCGATTCGTATACATTACTTTAATTAGTCTACAATGCGCTTAATGTATTAATTTGTTACAAGTTCACACAGCTGAAAATTACTTTGATTTATCCATAATTTTGACTAGTTTAGTTATTATTTTTAAAGATTGGTAGAATATTATCACTATTGTAGTAAAAATTTGCTTCCTTCCTCGGGAGTAAAAATTTGAAAGATTGCTTTGCCGTCAATTATTTTCAACAGAAGATCAAGCCGTAATGTTTTTTGTTCCCGTTGCCTTTAAATTTTATCTTGATTTAATTCACAAGTTTATTCCATCTAAAGACATAGCGAATAAATTTCTTTTTAAATTAAATTGTGAAATTTCATGGCTAAAGGCTGGTAAGTTCATTCATTTAGCTTACGTCGCGAATAACATTACTGCATACTTTTTTACTGTTTGTCTTTATTGATTTAAAAAGTAAGTTAACTTGCCCGTGTCACTGCCGAAACTTTGCATAAGAGTGATGTGTGTCTAGCAATAGACAGCTAGGCCGGTTAGCCTCGCTGCAGTTCTTGCAGTGAAGGAGGTTCTTTCTGTCGCGGGTAGCCCGCGATCTGAGCTAAGCACATGTTGCTCATTACAGACTGGCGTGTGTCACAGCGCGCTGCACCTTCCTAGGTATCGTCGTCAAATTTCTTTGGCCGTTTCTTGAATAAAGCATCGTCTTGTCTGCCAGAATGCTTCACTTCCTCGTCTCTGCGTAAAGCAGCACCGCGAAGCCACAAGTCATGGCTACGAAAAGAGCCTCGCAAATAAGCTAATTAATTCGACCGCTCAAAACACTCACCCCACTTTGTGACGACTGCGCAGGATTGGCTGCAGATCAAAGTTTCGGTTTGCATTGTTTTCCGCTTCAGGCTATTGTCTCTAAGCCAGAGTCTAATTAGTATTGTTTTATGCAGCCACTCTGTGGAAACGAGCTCATTGTTGGTAATGCTGAAAATATTATATCAATTATAAATTTGGAGCAATAACACTTTTGGAACAATAACATGAAAAAACAACTAGATACATAAATTAAACGGAATAATTGAATTAAATTTGAATAAAATATTCATTAGAATTGTGCTTTGCATCAAGCATTCTACACCGAGATTGAATTTCATTTTTACTACTGCGAACTTAATCAAAATTGAAGTGTGTTGTACATTTTGATAAGTGTTGCCTAGCTATCCGATTGGCAGTATTTTCTTGTCATAAAAAGACCATTTGTTTACAATTAATAAATCCTAGTTTTCTTCATATGTACAACTTTTGGAAATTTCCTGTGTTAACAATGGTATATCTACAAGTAAATGTGATTAAATCACTTGAGCCTTCGAACAACGCGAAAAAATGTACCAATCTCTCATATCCCCCCAAACTAATTATAAACCGGTTATAAAAATTTTCGGGGCAAAATGCTTCATTTGTGCTTGGCAATTCGGTGTTTGCTGCACTAGTTTGAGCTTGCGGGGGTAGCAATTAATTTTTGGATGAACTTCAGAGCTGTTATCTGTCATTGAAGCAGCGGAGTCGCCTGCACAGCAGCGCAACTCAGACCTTCATTACTCGCGTGTGCCGACCAAAGTTTGAAGAGCTTGTTGCTGTTCTAGCAAAATTCCTGACGTTCTTTAGGCTTATTGCCCTCAGCCCTCAACCAGCCGAGGATGCCGCTCCTCCATGCCGGGGCTCGCTGATGCGCATGCAACGTTGCGGCATTCGTTAAAATAAGCAACAAGCGCTGCGTAAATTCAATGACTAAATGAGACTTACTGTCTGATGTAGAAAGTGTCACACTTGTACATAACTATGAAAGTAATGAATTGCCATTTCAAGTATTTAGGACAAAAATTAGTACAACGCACGTGACGTTGTTTGTGAGTCAATGTTATATTGCCACAAGTCCTGTATTCTTCTAAACATGATTGCCAACAGAACATGTTATCTGAGTGAGGACGTGTCGAGAACATCGTGGCAAAAAAAACAGCGTAGGAGTAATTTCAACTAAACGGAATTTTCACCGTTGTTGAATTACTTGATGAGTTAACAACCTAGCAACTTACGTTACAATTCCTCGTTGAAGCTGGAATTCTCCGGCACAAGTGGTCGAAGTGTCTCATTTTATTGTTTGGGCATTGGTAACGGTACTTAAATATTGACCTTTTTATCACAAATTTATCATAGATCGTGAAATCAACTCACTAATGACAAATCTCCATTAGTTTTTGCATGGGACGCAGCACTGCTGATCAGACCATTGCGCTGGTAAGATGTAATGCCGTATGCAAGCAAGTTTTGTCCATCCCTTGGTCAACTTATAGCTGAGCTGCTCCCGTAACTCGGCTCATTGCACTGGCTCCTTGCTGATCAGTCCTTGCGACGAGTCTAATTTTACGTTTTTCATCGCTCTATGAAAGTCGTTAAATTCGTCGTGAGGAGCTGCAGCGAGCGGAACAAGGTTGGAATTCCAGCTTGTTTTTAGATTTATCTCGATGGTCTAAATTGCCTCAAGCGAGGCTAAGTAATTTGCTGCCTCAGAGACTTGCCTTTGGCAGTGTCAGGTCACGAGGAGCGTTTTAATGATTTGCTTATATTTATGTCTCCCTTGCTAATATGAAGACGAAGAATCCCGGAGTTTCAGAGGAAAATAATTATGTTTGTAAAAACGATTCAAATAAAACTCCCTTGGCGTTAGTTCAAGTGTAGTGTAATATTAACCTCTATCATAGAATGCAGTATCAGTATCATTTGGATTTGCGTGAACATTTTCATCGTACTCAAATCAATGTGCATTTGTACGAAAATAATGCTCTACGCTTATATATCATCAACTCTTATGTCTCTTTCACTTGCACACACGAACTTGTAGTAGATTTTTTTATTTATAAAGCAGCGTCATTAAATATGCTCTTTCTAGAACATTACAAAATTATAGTTTTGTAAAACAGATCGTATTGTTTTGCCCGGTAAAATACAAAAGAAAAAACATCGATTATTTAGTTTAGTGCAAACGCTTTTTATTATGTCCTCTATAAAAATACAAATCCTCATTACAATTTACGGCAAAATTTCCTTATTCAAAACAGAAAAAACCTTAACCGCGTTTCCTCGCTTGATGCTGCGTGAAGTTACTGTTATGCCGCTCCCACCAGCAAGGAAATATACTCGGCACTGAAGCCATCAGCAAGAGTGTCTCAGACTCTGCGATGTGGTGACAACTTTCCTGTTTCTTGGCGCTTCAACACACTGTATGTCATGCAATATTTGTTGCCTTCAGCTTATCTTTAAGTGAGCATTAAGCCACAGATTGAATTATTGATTCAAATTAGCAGAGCTCTTTAGCCGATTTGATTGTACTGAAAGCCTCTTCGAACAATCCGATGTCCGAGCTGTCTTCCACGGCCATTACATGCCATCCTGAGAGACGGCATCTCGAGCCTGTCTCCAGCTCCAGCAATTTGTGCTGCGTTTAAAGCAGAGAAATGTCGACGTATATTTTTTTTGCTTCACACTAATTCATGAGAAGCCGATTTACTTCTATCCAATTAATCCGATAAAATTCATTATAAAATTATGTTTTCCTGCTTCCATATAGAATATTGCATGCGCAATGTTTTAGTTTCCACAATTGTTACTATGTTAGTCACGAGGTTCTTTCTTGTATAAATAATGTTTCGATGTTAAGAGATGTGGTGAACGTATAATTTCACATTTTTGTTCAAAGCTAAGCGCATTGTTATCTCACAGTGTTCATTTAGTTTTACATTACCGTGTACTCCATTCAATTCCTGTTAATTAAATCGAGGAGATCTATCCGCTTCAACGTAGCTAAAATTGCCGGACAAAATAAATATTACAGGTTTGCTCGTTTTGTGATACTAGTATAGAACTAGGAGGATTGAAAGTATGATTGAAGGATTAGAAATACGATTAAAGAAGTAGAAATACGATTGGAGGATTAAAAATACGACTGAAGGGTTAGAAATCCGACTAAAGAATTAGAAATACGATTGGAATATTGAAAATACGATTGGGTGATTAGAAAAACAATTTGAGGATTGAAAATACGATTTAATTATTAGATAAACGATTGGAGGATTGGAAATACGATTGAAGGATTAGAAATACGACTGAAAAATTATAAATACGATTGGAAAATCCGATTGGAGGATTAGAAATAGGATTGGAGGATTGAAAATAAGATTTGACTATTATAAATTTGATTGGAGGATTGAAAATGCGATTTGATTATTAGAAATACGATTGAATGATTGGAAATACGATTGTAGAATTAGAAAAATTACCAGAATTGATTGGGATTGGCAACGAGGGTACGGGAGTACCAGAAACGAGGGCATGACATTATCCTCATTGAACACGCTTGTTACCTCGTTATTAGTGAACACGCTTCTTGCGTGTTCCATGGAGAACCTGTCGTCAAAATGGTACCAAACCATCACTACAAGCCTCTACATAAGCCCGTCATTTAAGTGCAAGTGACCAATGAGCGGACGATTGGACCGCCGACCTTGTGATGCAAGTCCCAGCTAGTGAAGGATGTGCAGTTTGTGCCGCGAATCTTTGAGGAACTTTGCATTGTGTAGGAAAGGCTACTACTGAAGATAACATTAAAGAAGAAATTAATTCATTTTGAAGTTATTCATGTTCTAAGCTAGTGCATAATGATGGTTACCTTACAATGTAGTTCGTATGACATTGTCCCAGGAAGCGACAATTATATGGCTACTTGTTTTCTGCGCATACGTTAGATATTTAAGTATAAAAGGTATGCGACTGGGTTGCATTTTAATTCTCTAAACTGACTTGGAGAATTTAAGCACCAACACTTTTAAACTGAAGGACACTTTGATAGATTTCTATGCGCATTATATATAAGCAAAAAACACATGAAAATATTGGGTGGAGTTCACCTTTCTTCCGTGCGTTAAATAATGCAATAGATTGTATCATTAAGGTTTATATAGAACCTTTTCTCCCTCCAACTTTCCTAATTTACTAAATATTTTTTTGTGTTTGAAAATCCATTAGTGCACTATTAATAGAATTTTTTATCAATTTAGGCTTAGTATGGGGAAACGTTGATTAGAAGGCATGCTGCTCGCGCTGTGTAGTTCATTTATAGTTCGATTTTAATTTTCATGTGTTCTCTTCTTTTTATAAAATATAACAAACCCTGTCAGAAAGTTAATCGAAAAATATTTGATCTCTTATCGTTCAATTCGACGTTGCTGGCCCGACAAAGTCATCGCTGCATAGCACCAACACCTCATTCATTTCTCTGCAGGGCGTAGACACGTCCGTCCTTTTGGGCCTCAAACCCAACCTTGAGGTCTGTTCTTACATCGCCGCACTGATTTCAAATGAATAATCAATTCGCTGTGCTGATTGATAGAACTGATTTGGTGTTAATTAATTACGAAAGCAGAGAGAGCGCTAGCCGCAAGGCCCTTCCTGTACAGTAAGTTAATTAGCGGGTGCTGTTACATCATTATGATGCAAATAGATATATCACGATTATGCATGCAAGTTTATTATGATGATGCATGTAGTTATATAATGATAATGCATGTAGGTATATCATGATGATGTGTGCAGTTTTAAATAATATACTTATTTCCAACCCGGTTATGAGATGAACATACACCTGAATACTGCGTTACTATTTTCACATATCATCGCCTTATGCAAATGATTATGCTGATCGATTTGCCTGACTCATTTGTATTGATTGCATTGTTTGTATGAGTACTGACGTAATTCTTATCGTATTTAAACCCAGAAATTAGCACGAATATTTGTTTATGTTGGAATCCACCTCTCAAGTTAATATTTATGAATGTGTTGACTACAGTGAACGCAGCATTTCAAAATACGTGACTTCTATGTACATAGATTTGTTTTCCATAAAATAAAAATGTTCATGTAGTATTCTTGCACGAGCACGTAATTCCTCTGTACTCACATATGGGAAGCTTAATTCAGGCTTAATGCAGATGCAAGGTGCTTTTGAAGTGAGGTGTCTTAGGGCTGTGACAACAGAATGATGCCTTGGGGCATTTGTTTGAGGGCAGTGAGGAAAAAAAAGTTAAGAGCTTTGTAGAGGGTGCTGAGTGCTTACCTCAGAGATCATAACAAAGCTTAAATTGCTTCCACTCCAGTCACTGACATTCTTGCAGCTCTGCTAAACTTCGGTGATTCTTTGGAACTTTCTGAAAATCAAGCGTAGAACTCCAGCTTCAGCAATAAAGAATACCTTTACGAGTAGCTTTATGCTGGGGTTTAATGTATGCACGTGTGCGTGACGTAGCCCGATGTGATGTAGGAGTATGTAAATATTATGTCAACTTTATCTTAAACCCAAATAATTTATTTAAAAAAACATTTCCAACGACGTTGGCCTAAAAAGATTGATAGGGGCTGGATATCAGAAGTTCCCTATTCCAAAATACAAGTGAATTAGAATTTAAAAAAAATTGAACTCTAAGTAATGCAACATTCTTGGCCAAATCCCAGACTTTGAACTTTGAAAGACCCGGAAGTGCCCGTCGGGGCAAATTCGAAAAAACTGCCAAACGCTGCGTTTGGGCAAAAAATTTGCACAAGCTTTGCGCGAAAGTTCAGCGGGACAACTAACTATAGAACCTGGTCAGCCTTCGTTAAATTCCATAACGTTTGGAACGTGATCCATTAAATTTAATTTACATTTTATATCATTACATTGAGCTAAATGGTTTTAAGCGTTTATTTGCCAAGATTACGCCATTCCAGTAACTTTATTAACGAAAACATGCGTTCTTTAAACTGCAAAAATTCAGGCCTAGCTCGTGAGTCTAAGCCACTAAATTAATTCATTATAACACCTGTTATTTTCTTCATTTTCCATTAATATCTCTGAGCATAGAAGTCTCTTGAGCTGCGGCTCGAGTGATTCTCTAGTGATGGGATATGTTGCCCATTCGTGTTCAAGATCGATTGAGATCGTTGGTCGGGCCGGGTCCGGCCAAGCGTTGTAAAGTGACGGCCAAATTCTGCTGTATTAATGAAGTGAACTGACGTGCTAATCAGCGAACTCATGAAATAATACCAAGTAGGCATAAATTTAGACCAGGGTCAGGTCAATAGAGCATGGGATAGGCGTAAAGTGATTGTGATTTCCGTGTATTAAACTGTTTCCTATGTTATTCACGCTGCCGAGTGTGCTATGGTCATTTTATACAAAATATTTTGTAATACAACTATCCTGAGTATCCTCAGGATACTCTTGAGGATACTCAAGTTACCCATTGAACATCAATTAGCGTAAAATTTAAGTTTGTGTCTTACAGAAACGGTAAAAAAATGAAATTTATGCCTCGTGCTGTTGCAGTTGTTTCGATGTACCTTCAACAGCAGCTCAGGTCGAAACCTTTTCTCTCAAGTTTCCAACTGAGACAGTTTTTGCCCGGCGGGTCTGAAATCGTGCACAGGCTGCCGCAGCAACACGCCGACCAGCCTCCTGACTGAACTCCTCGCTGTGTCATCTCTTATTCACGCTTCTGAATTATAGCTCAGCAGTCCTCCTGGCCGCAATGAAGTTTCCACTGTCGTGGCAGCTTTTATTTGAGCTCCATGTTTTTCCTCCCACGACAATCCTGCTTCGTGTTGCACTGTTGCTTGTTACCGAGTTTTGCTCAACCAATTTATACGAGCGCCAAAGAGTTGAGGGATGTCCAGAACTTTTATTTTGGTATTTAATGGTCACGAGTCAAAAGTGAGGGTGATCGCCCTGTTTGTTTCGTCGAGCATCGCACAGGTGCATCACTGAGTTGTTACTACCTGCAGCCATTATTCTTCCATTTAAGTTAGTTTGTGTAACCTTTATTCTCATGAATAATTTTCAGGAGGTCTAAGGCAAAGTTGTGTCGAGGACTCACGAAATGACAAAATTTATGAGGCTTGCCAAGTAAAGAATCTATCATTCATGACGGGTAAAGTGAGGAACGTGGAATTTACTGATGTGAATCAAGCTCTGATGAATATGAGTCAATCATGGTGTTTATTTTTGCTATGACAACTGAGGACATTTTTGACGTTTTAGGCTAAAATATAAATAAAAATCCTGGACTGAATTTTTGCCAGTTATATTCGCTTTTTGCGGCACCATTCATGGCAATGGAATTTTCTGATGCTACTGACTGGAGTTGCCGATTTTTGCCTGCCTTTCTTTGCGGCTGTCATTTAACAGAGCTGACGTCCGCGAGCGTCTCGATACGGAATTGATGATTTTGACTTGTTTTCATACTGACATTTCTAGAGAGTTTTGCAAAGTCCCTGCACGGCAGATCTACCAGCGTTTTTGCAACCAAAACGGAACTTTTTTGCAGCTCGGCAGGTACTACCGTTATTGCGACAAAAACCATTATAAATCTATTAATAAATGCTTTTCATCTCTTACAAATATCATCATTTGAAATTGAACCAAAATCTTTATAATTCATGTCGAACAAAACTGAGGTCTATATGTACAATTGGTCTTTTCGGTACTTGGAACACTTCTTCAGGAAAAGTTTGTTCTTAATTTCAGCAGCTCATTCTAGAACTTTTAAAAAATTGCTTCTACGACAAGCGATGTGATTTAGTAAGCTTGATTCTTGGCTATTAATAATTTCGTGCTTGCTAGCTTTTGCTTTGTAGGTATCTACAATAACATGGAACCGTTTGTAATTACTGTAAAATAAGGAGCTTATTATTTTAGTGCATGATAAAATACGAAGGAAAAACTTATTACTCGCATAGCTTCATCTCATGACTGTCAATGACACCCAATCGTTAAGTGAGTTTCCGTAAAATTTATTATAAAGCGCCGCGGGATCATGAAACCATGCTAGATTATAAACAATGTGGGATTATAAATCATTCTGGATTATAAAACATGTGGGGTTATAAGCCTTGTGGGATTATAAGCCATGTGGGATTATCAACCATGTGGTATTAACTGCCATTTGGGAATATAAGCCATGTGGATTATTTGCCATGTGGAATAATAAAACCAAAAATTGGTGCTTCTATAAATTAATTTATTAATTCTATAGATTAATTATATAAAGAATTAATTTATTATAAAGAGCAAAGGGTTTGCCATCATCGATGTGGCAACCAGTCACCGAGAACACGGAATCGTTCCTATACCAAGCATAGCATAAACCAAGGTTATACAAATATTTGTGATATCATGGAGATTTAGTCAATGGTCATCACAGATACTGAGGAGATTATATATGACATCGGCCATTTTTTAATCTCACGTCGGCAGTTCGGGAGTTGGGAAGGGCGTGAGATCCTCGAGGAATCATGCACAGCCTGCCTGCCAGACCAACACGATCGAGAGATCAGGTCTTCTTCTATTATTCGAGGTCTTCAGTCACTCTAGCTGAAGTGCCATCAGCAAACTGAAAAAGGTTTATCATGAATTTGGCGGATCCGGAATGAACGCTAGGCAGGCTGACAAGTCGATGATTCACAGCTGGCTGTTTGACAGCAGGCTTGGCGTTTTGTTAAATTGGCTGAGGTCAAACTAATTATTGTGTGACTGAATAATGTGAACTATTGTGGGTCTCTGAGGGGATTGAAAACTGAGAAATTACGAAGATTTATGACATGAATAACAAATATCCGGGACAGTAACTCGCAAGTTACAGCGTTCGGAACCCCAAGCGCTCATGCTCGCCATGCGACCTTTTAAAGGATGCCAACCATTATTTTTCCAATATTGAAATAATCCCATATGGAGCAACTTTGCTATTTCAAATGCCTAAATATCATTAAATTCGCAAGGTTTTTATTTCTTTTTAAAGAAATTTTGAGGAGCCCCTTAGGTATAAGATCCAACAGAAGTTTAAGCTGGTAGCGAAAATATTTTTTTCTATAAGTTTCCAGAGATGCATCAAAGCGCGTTGTTCCGCGCGTCCACAGCGATGCGAGTGTTCTCACAAACTTCGTTAATTTTATAATACATTCAGTGGTGAGTGACTAATGCCCTGTACTTTGGGCCAAGCAATAGTTGCGTGCTCGAGTTCGAACGTTTCCAGGTCATTTAAACCGTGCATACATCATAGGCCAAGCCATGTTTAAAATTTTCATGAAATTGCGAAATTGAATCAAGAGAACACGATATTTAATTGCATGTTTGTGTTAGTATAGCTATGTTTTGCCACAGAAAAACCTTTTACGCACCGAAGATGACTCTATTATGTAAATTGAATAAATGTTGCTCCTTCTTCTCATCACATTATAATTACGGGGCTCTGCCCTAACTGTTGGTCAAGTATAATAAGTTCGAATTAATTATATAATATAAGCTTGGTACATAATATAAATGAAGGTGAATATCAAACGAGAATTCCTCTGCAAAGAAAGATGTTATCATGCATTGATGTGTGAGCAGGGATGCGTTCGATGAATGTTCATTTGAGTTTTCAGTCTGGCAGTTCGTTTTCCCGCACTATTCCACCACATATGCAGTGCAGATCTCCCATAAATGTTAGCTGAGGATCCTAGTAACGTCGACGGCATCAAAATTCTGAAGTGGGCGGAAATAATAATATTCACGAAGGATTTCTGAGGCTGCGCGAAAAAGTTAGGCTTCAGCGCAATAATTTTATTTTTACTTTGGTCAGCTGACAACCAAGCTTTCGGCCGGAATGCTTTTCTGTTCGTTCAAACATATCGATGAATCCGCCTTGCCTGAGCGGTTGGCTGAATTGGTGCATCCGCTGCGGTTTGGTTTGGGGAAAAAATGTCCACACAAGTCTTGTTACCAACTAAACAGGAATTAAATACGGAGAAAAGAGGCAAATTTATGCAACCAATCAACCGCTTTGTCGGTTCAGGCGACTCACGTCGCCATTCAATACGAATGATTGGCTCGTCTAACGAATGATAGCGACGAGAAAATTAGTCGTTGCGGCCGGAGTGCAAAAAGAAATTATTTGACAAATAATGCTGCATAAAATTCCCTTAGATGAGAAAAGATATATTGATGATTATCGGCTGGAGATTAACATAAAAGGTCCACTGGAATCGATTATCTTTTTGTTTTTTAATAGAAGATGGCTAAATTCTAATCTTTCCCTGAATTGCATGTCAATTCATCGCCCACTCTTAAGCTCACAATCGCGCTGACATCAATGGGAATATTTGTCTAAATATCTACTGGTTGTGCGACATTTCACTCATGTTCAGTGAAGAGAGATTTTGCAATTAGAATGTTGCAATACTCTTAATTACAGTCCACCCATGATCAGGGAAGGGAGAAATTATCATGAGATGTTATGATAAAAATGTTGCAATGATCTACTAGAAAATAATCATAGGCAAATAAAACGGTCGATCATACGACTACCGTACGTTATGCAGGCTTCGGCAGGAAAGGCAGCCTTTTAAAGGAGTTTTAACATATTTCTAAACTAATTTCAAGTCAAATAAATGATAAAGTAGACTCGATCTCATTGATGTCGTTCAGTGCATCGCCTCAGGAGTCTCACAAGCTCTGCAGCTCTTAGTTATTATTATGGCATTTATCAAGATGGCTGACATGGCGGGGGTTGAGGAAATGCCTCAGAAAGTTGGTCTTCATCATAGCCCCGAAGGACGATAGTCATGCTCCAAACTTGTCGTGATTGAGGAACTTGCGGGTCCGCTAGACTGTCACCATGGTTCTAATTTTGTCAGTTCCTGGGCTCCCTAAAGTCTCTTTAATTAAATGCCGCGAGAATTTTTCTTCGATTTTGAGTAAGATGAAAGCAAGGAAGCAGACTTAGGGAGATGTCGACCTGCTCCAAGTTGTGAGAAACAAAAACTCCACTGCCTGGAATGTGAATTAAGAGAAAATATTTAGGAGATACTTTCAGTCATGCGAATTCTTCAGTCGAATTTTTTCTTAAGCATTAAACTACCGAAGGTTAATATTTTACTCAACTGACAGATGAATTTAACTGGAGAAGATGTTGATGACCTGAAATTTATATGAGTATATTTCACAATTGAGAAATATACTCATATAAATATGAGAGCTTCATGATTATGTTATGCAAGCATTATGATTTTAATCAACCAACATTCACATAATTCAATTGGGTTTGGCTCCTAGAAGTCTCCAAAGAAACCTCATTTCATTATCCTCCGCAGAATAATCATCAAAACTCGCTTGAATAAATCATATCTATCCAAAAAATAATGTATTAGTATTATTTAATATAAAATTATGGTTTGGCATTTCTGTGAAACTATTCTTTCGATACGAGAATGATATCGTCATCAGCCACACGTGAGGCTGAGCCCCGCGACACACTCCTCTCGTGTGCACTTCATTTTCGATCGCGCTGCTCGTATTGATCGCCGGTGTAACGTGAGCGCGAGCTTCCAGTTGGGATGATGCAGTCACTGGGACGAGGCCCGCCCAACCAGCCAGCCAGGGATGCTGGACCGCTCCTCAGTCATCTGCAATCGATCAGCTCCCTCAGAATTACGCATGTCTGCTGGGCCAAGTATTGTCATTGCGCTATGCAATACTGATGGTGAACCCGACATGGAAAAGTAGATAGTCGAGTTGATATGTAAAACAAAACACGTAACACCTTGGCTTGTAACTGATGACATGGAATTGATAACCAAAGGCAAGTTTCGAATAGCTCTCAAAATGATGAAAAACAAGCATGTATTTATTTTTCGTTTGATTTCATTTTTTAGCATTGAACCGACTGAGTCAGCTGTTCATTAGAGCCAGAACATGTCACGTGTACAACAATTATTTCGTCGTAAGATTATTCCTCGAGACGTGCCATCGTGTGGTCAAATTACCTCGAAGTTCTTCCTGTTATTTGTTTTAACGATCAAAGTAATGGGGCTCCTTTGGTCACATTTTATGGTCTGGCCATTTTTATTAAACCGATATTTTGAACAGGGACAATGTGTAATAGAAGCATTCTTTCGCTCATCCCTACACATTTCAAACCTAGTACGGCTGGTTCGGAATATTTCAAATATTAAAATTTTTATCATGTAAAGATGCACGAGGGGTATTAATATTGATAATTAATCAGTTTCTCATCGCAAAAATTCATTGGAGGTAAGAATATTTTTCTCGGACAAATTCACGTTTGACTTCATACCGATGTTGCCGAGCAAATAATGCAGCACCCAAGATGTGACTGATGACGATGCATTTAAATGCAATCAGTGAGTTATGCAACAATATTTTCACGAATATAATGCATTTTGCTGTGATTTTTAGAGCAATGCACTCCGTTTATCTTGTGCAGGAAGGATTTATAAAATCGATGAATATCGATTTGCACCGGCGAGAACCGAAACTGACCGAGACATAACTAATTTTTTTACTTACGCATGTTTTCAAATCCCAAAATTACGCATTACGTATTTACGTAGTCAAAACTTATTTAAATAGCGAAAAATTATGATATAGCATCTAAGGTTTAATAATAAATAATGTCAGCGCCATATGAATGAAAATGACTATAAAAGAACCTAGGTAGTTTTTCTGTATCGCGATGCACGCATTCGCGGTGGAAATTCATTGACTATGAGAAAAGCTGAGCTACTACCATGCCAGATATAAAAAAATTAGAATGTACACCACGATGTTTTTTATTTAATCAAATGCATTAAAAACCAAATACATAATAAATTTTACCAGTATGAGATTGAAATTGTTGAAAAATTAATGAAATTTCTTACTTCCTTAACGACGGATGATCCTGAGATTAGAATGGAATCAAAACCACGATTTCAGTCCGGCGAGCATGTTCAAAAAACGGGTATTCTCGCAAGTGCTGGCTTAGAATAATAGGTAGATAGAAATGTTGTGGATGTTTCTGATAGGTTTTTCAAGGAGAAACAGCAATTCGCATCTCCTCTCTGAATGATAGTATGAGGTAAATTTGTTTTTTTTATTTGTCTTCATATTCCGAATCCTTAACGTTGCCGCCGGCAGGATGGAATTCTAGATATGATACCGGTAGTTAATATAGGTATTATTTTCGATCCACCTCTGCTGGTTTTTCGGTCAAAAAATTTAGTTCAGATAGGAAGGAAGAAAAATGGGGGGAATTAAAATTTAACTCAAAATAATGAAAATTGAAACACTTGGAATTTCAATTGGACTTAAAATATTTGGATTATTGGATACCTATAATAAAAAAGAAGGAAATTAATAAATAATACAATAGAAAGGAAAAAAAGGAGGACTTAGAGTTGAACTTGGAAGTATGAAAGTTGAAACACTTGAATTTCAACTAGACAAAATAATAAATATTATTTCATTGACAATTGATGATGAATACCTACCTTAGGCTACCTAGGAGGCTAGGTACCTACTAGATCATCTAGATGATTGAGTAGATTGACTGTTGACAATTTGTCTTTATGTTGAACACAAAAAATTAACCATCAAGAAGTAATAACAAATCAAGCCTGTAATAAATAAGAGCTAGGGTAAACACGGTATATTCCGACACATTAAGGATGCATCGAGAAATGAAAAACTATAAAAAAAACGTATGCGTTACGTAAGTTCTGTTGCCTTCACATGACTCTCAAAACACTTCACTTCTATAATTTCATTAGGTAGGCTATGAAAATCCAGGGTGCAGAAGGTAGAAGCAGCGTCGCCAATATATGGGTTTTTAAGCCCAAAGCATCGCCGACCATTTTCAAAATGGGTCACCGGCATTGCCGGGTAATTTTTAATGAAAAGCCATTTACTCTGAGTAATGAAGAACTATTTACAAGCCACAAACTTATTTACAAGGTTGCATGCATGTGTTACCCCAAATAACTTATTTTACCCTAAAAACAGCCTGATTGGATTGTACAGCAAGTGTCAACTGAACATGTGATGATGCAGTCTGATCGCTCTAATTTGACCGCAACTACATTTTGTTTACATTTTTTTGGCGGGAACTCATCACAACTAATTTCCGGACAAGCTTTACTGCATCCTCATCCATCCAACGTATCGGAAACCTTAATTTTTTTCTAAATAGTTGGCCAAAGACTGACAAATATATTGAATGCAAGAATTACAATCTTAATGTGTCGGCAAGATCTTCTGAAGGCGTAAATTTTGCTACTGAAGCATCGCCAAAGATCTTGCAATATTCATCCACTCTCTGCACAGTGGAATTGAAAATGATGAAATCTTGCAGCTCCCAGGGTGCTGAGGGTGGATGCGGCGTCACCAATATATGGGTTTTTAAGGACTTAGCGTCACCAGGTAATTTTAAGATGCGTTGCCGGGCAAATTTTAATGAAAAGCCATTTGTGCTGAGTAATGAAAAACTATTTACAAGCCACAAACTTATTTACAAGGTTGCAACTTGCATGCACGTGTTACCCCAAATAACTAATTTTACCCTAAAAACAGTCTGATTGTACAGCAAGTGTCAACTGAACATGTGATAATGCAGTCTGACCGCTCTAATGTGACAGCAACTACGTAATCGTAAACTTGATGTTTACATTTTTTGGCGGGAACTCATCGCAACTAATTTCCGGACAAGCTTCACTGCATCCTGATCCATCTAACATACCGGAAACCTTACTTATTTTAAATAGTTGGCCGAAGACTGACAAATATATTAAATGCAAGAATTTAAATCTAAATGTGTTGGCAAGATCTTCTGAAGGCGTAAATTTTGCTACTGAAGCATCACCAAAGATCTTGCAATATTCATCCACTCTCTGCACATTGGTGCAGCTCTAACATAATATATATTTTTTTTGTTGGAAGAAATTATCATAAAATAGATCACCATATGCGCAACTTGAGTTCTGATTGGTTTACATCACTCTCAAAACACCTCACTATGCACCAGCAATGATGAAACGTCACAAACTGTTGTTATATTTATTTAAAAGCCTTTAGAATTAAAATCTACAAAATCGCTGAATTCCGACACTGTGTGTGACTAAATGAGGCATATTGTGAGACAAATTCCGGCAGTGCTTCAAAATTGTAATTTGTAATTACGACACCCTGTGTGTCGTAATTCTGACACCCTGTGTCGGAATTAGTTTTTATGTGTCTAAAACCGTCTCTTAAATCAATAGTCTATTAATTTATTTACCACCTAAAATCAGCAAAGACAAGTATACTTAAAGGATTCCTAATATATTCACAGACTTGTTTAAAAGTCTCAAATCATAATATTCTTTCTACACAGTTTATCACTATTTAGTAAAGCAAGGTCAACTATCAACTTTCATATGCGCATCGATGTTTCTCACTAGCTGACTTGGACTTTTGCTCTGCGGATCTTAACATTTTCTGCTAGACCTAGTGTTATGCGGAAATCTTGTGCCCAATAGTATGACGTCACTATTTCAACCATCTACGCATGCATGGAAGTAAGACCAAGCTTAATATAAAGGAAAAAGTTGAGGGGTGTTGGAATTACCCACAGTGTCAGAATATGGTGCATTTACCCTACCAGTGGGCAGTGAGTGATGGTGGCAAAGTAGAGAGTTTTTTAGACTCTCAGGACTTCAAGTTTAGTTTTAAGTCCTATAAGCAGACCAGAAAAGTATCATGGATACCAGCAGGAATAGAACTTTCCTACTTATTTCTGAAATCTTGCAGCTCCAACATGACAAATTTTTAATACATTTCGAATCTCATGGCCCAATCATGCAATTTGATTAATAATTAGATAGGAGGTTATTCATCTGGCTCCAAGCATGAAAAACATCTAGCTTTTGGGTTGCAATTAGAGCTTTCCCACAATTTCCAGAACCACGAGATTTCCACTAGATGAATTACCTCCTATCTAATTGTTAACAAAAGTGCATGATTGGGCCACAAGATTCTAATTGTATTAAAAATTTGTCACATTAGAGCCACAAGATTTCAGAAACAAGTATGAAATTTTCAATCCTGTCTGGCACCAGGGTGCAGAAAGTGGGTGAATATCAAAAGATCTTTGGCAATGCATCAGCTGCAAAATTTATGCCTTCAGAAGATCATTTGGATTGAAGTTAATTTTATTTTAGAAATTAATTTGAAATTATTGTACTTATTCCAAATCTGAAAAACCACAAGTGCACACAGTAAGGTTTGTGGTATGTTGGTGGATCAGGATGCAGTGAAGCTTGTCTGGAAATCAGTTGCAATGAGTGTAAGTGTTGCAGTGCGTGGAGAGTAAGGGATATACTATCAAGGTTGTTAGCAGCATTTTCTTATTAAAAATTACCAGCAATGCATCTTGAAAATGGCTGGCAACACCGCAATGCTTTGATGCGTCACAAAAGATCTTCTAATATTCACCTACTTTCTGCACTCTGGAACACATTTATAAAAGAAAATGAATTGAAAAGCCTACCACCTTGCACATTCTCTCCAGACTGTGATTGATTGATAGGATCATGACTTCATCCTCTCAAGACTGTGATTGGCTGATAGGATCATGATCTCATGATATCCAGACTGTTATTGGTTATGAAATCATGATGTCATCTTATCCAGACTGTGATTCGCTATGCAATGGCCTTTCCATAGGTCATTTAAAACCACTCTAGAATTCCACCAAAAATTCATATCTGGATGCACCTCCACATTCTGAATGATGTTGTCTCCTATCGCAAGTTTTTGAACGTCTTGTGTCTTTTAGAAAATGTTTGTTGTTTAGAAGCTGCAATTATTGCATTAAATAAATCATTGAGCACTAGGCATGTACCATGAGACAGCATGGAAACAAACATACATAAATTATTTTAATATACTGCATCCATCATTCCTGCTCCCACAGACAGGTGAAATATACCTATCTATTCTCCAAGCTGCTTCTAAAGCTATTCCAGCAAATTTTTAGTCACAAAATTCACACTAGATGAATTATCTCATCCAATTGTTAGAAAATTTCATAATTGGGGCACAAAATTCAGAATTTATTAAACATAGGTATGTGACTTAGGAGCCACAACATTGCAGTAATAAGTTGGAATTTTCCAATTTGGCAGACAGACCGTAGTTGTATGAGTTTGGAGTAAAGCTCCTGAAATATGCTTGAATAAAGATCAGTTGAAATGAACTGTGTCTAAATACCTTGTTTGCCAATATAGCAAAGAGTAAAACATGATTGCTTAAAAAATTGAAAATTAATCATTAATGTGGACAATAAAAAAACTCTATGGTAACACTTGTGTTCACTTTACATTTGTTTCTCAAGCAATATGATATTACCTTTATATCTTGAGCATGAACAGCTTTCCCTGTACTTCAGTTAGCTGCCTGTTTTGCTCATTTTGACATTCAGCTGATGCAATTTTGATTGTGGCTCTAAACTTCCTGCTTTGAAATTTATATAGTGCAGATTTTGTCTCATCAACAATGCATCTACTTTCTGTTATTTCATCTCTTCCACTTAGTACCTGTCTCTTATACACATCTAGATGTGTATAAGAGACAGCTTTTACTATGTATGTTGCTGCGACTTGCCGTGCAACTGTGCTGCACTTTTACTACGTATGTTGCTGCGACTTGCCGTGCAACTGTGTCGCACTTTTACTGTGTCTATTGCTGTGACTTGCCGTGCCTGCAGCTCCGTCCCATGATCACAGTAATACTCAGACAAGTAATCTAAATCCTGGAGCTCACATGTATGAATTATAAGTAGAAGTGGCATCATCACGGAAACGCGGTTAGGGTTTGTTGGAGTTCGATTTCCTGAATTTTCAAATTGTTTCCAACAATGTGTGGCTAACGTTATATATTAATCAATATAATATTAATTATTTGTTCAATATTTCCGTCAATAACGTAATAAAATCAGCGAGTGAACTCTCCTGACACTCATGGTAGAAATAGCACCTGGATTCGAGGCGCCTTTTTTTGCTGTAAAGTAACTCAGTAACGGTATTTCTAGACTCATGTCACCGGCCATTCCTAGCTCGTCAAATTCCACGAGACGACGGTTTTGTTGTCCAGTTTGTTAGGTTTATTCCATTGCACTTCAGTTATGGTGCCTATACACGGGTTAAGTATCAGCCAATAGTGGTAGCGGCAAGTATTTTCCACTTCGAATATTGGGCTAAAAATGTAAAGAAACAATAAATTTTCATTTTGAATTCTCAATTTTATCGAAATTAATAAACTTAATGGCTAAAAATCAAAATAAATTACACCAAATTTCGAAGTAAAAATACTTGCCGCCACCACTTTCGACTAATACTTTCCCCGTTTGCACCTTTAGTGAATTCTTCAGGAGTTTTCAGTGTGATATTATAGGTTAGTTTGTCGACGTTATAATTTAATCTCTGCAGACAAATTCCTTCAGTATTTTAGGCCACCTGTCGCTACTATAAGGCGTTGCAGCGTCGCAATATCTGTCGAATTTCTTAATATTCCTGACACATTTTAAAAAATTCCACTTGCAAGGTCGGTTTAAGCAAAACCACATTGTTTTTCATAGCTTGCGCGACGAATTGTAATTGGTTTTCGGCTACAAATGTTTTACTGTGACGAGTTAAAAAAAATTCTTATGTGGTGGATGAAAATTTTACGCTATTTTCGTCACATCGCATGCCTGGCTTTGTTTGGAGTCATTGCGATATCCAGGCTTTGCCTACGCGTCCACGATAAATTTTCTCGCCTTTTTGGCATTGAAATGAAGGAAGAGACGTTTTTAGGAATTTAAAGCGTCGCTCCTGATTTATTACTGAGGCTTAATTGGTGTCGCATAATGTGGTAGCTGCGGCGGCTGGGTTGCATCTCGTAAAAAGCTTCTGCTGTGGCGAGCAAGACTGGCTTACTTCTTGTGCTGGTCGTCGTACCTGGACTCATGCATGGTCTTGTGTCGTTTAGTGGCCTCCGCCACAGCTTTTCGTTCACTTTCCTTATTTATTCCCGAAACATGCCTCATAGTTTTGATTTTTTCTATTTACTGTTGTCGCTAATTGTATTTTGTTACTGAATTATTATTTCAAAGTTTATCCTTCACAGTGCAACCTGACGTACCACGATTGCAATGTTTTATATCCCATAAATTTACCTATGCTGCTGCATTCACTTTCATTACTCCAATTACTTTCTGTGGGTGAAAATCTTGAACAAAGAGTAGTTGAGATATTCGGAAGAATTTTTCAGTAGCCATGCCATTTTTGTTATTCATTTTGATGGCTTCTTAGTCAAGAAATTCTAACACTGATTGAAAAACAGTTGGTATTTATTATTTCTTGCTTGTAACGTTTTCCTGCTGATGTACATAGCTTATTGACGAAAAAAGCTGCCTAAAATCCCTGGCAAATATCGGAACGCGAGACGATCTTCAGATTCCTTATCTTGTGCTTGCTGAGCTGCTTCTTGGACCGCCCGTCCAAAAGTTCGTTCGTCTTTTACGTCAAGTTCGGGTTTCTTTTCCCCATGAATAAATTGTGTGCTGCGGCAACAAATATTCTATCGGTAAACGATATCGAGTGCTGGAAATGGGCACAATTTGAAGAAAATTGTGTGCCCCATTTCTGGGAGGTTTGAGGTTAGGTGACTACTAATATTTTGGAAATAATTTATTACTCAGTATCGTTCAGTTCCGCGAAGTATCTGGGTTTATGATATTATGACTTAACTTAGCAAAGTTATTTCCGAAAAAGACAAGACGAAAAGAGCTACCGTACTCAGTCTTGAGACTTGAATTTAATGGTGCCTGCTCGCTTTTTTCTGAGTGAAGAATACATCACCGATTGCTGGTTTTCATTCAAGTTTCCCTTATTAGTCGCAACTCTTATATTTTGCCTGTTTCTATTTTTCATATTACTTTTCACGTTTACGCATTAGATTCAGTGGCTCTGACCTTTATACCTTTTTGACTCAAGTAAGTTTCGTGTTTATGTCGTCTTATGCACGTTTTCCCGTCGTAGAAACCCTATAATTTTAGTTTATGTAGTGCGTTATCCATCATTGAAAGTGAGTTTCGCAGAGCCAGCCAAGCCGCAGCGTCAATGTAGGGCAGCCGTTAGCGTTCATCCCAGGGCTCGGCAGTAATCGGAGGGCCAATAGGCCACCTGAACCCTCCGAGCCGAGCCAGGCCCGCACCGTCTATTCTTACCGCCGCTTGCGATGTCGCGTTTTTCCTCACGTTGTTACGACATTGAGACCAAAAAATGTTCGTGGACTTGTAGTAATTTCTTTAGGTTCGTCTGCTTAATTGACTCATAAATTAGAACGGAAGGATCGAAGCTAGGATTTAGAAGACGATCCCGTGCATTGGTTTGAATAATTACAATGAAATGCCTCTTTTAATTAACTCGGAGAAGTGAATTGTCATACTTCCTCTGGATAAATTTCAGGGCTTCATATGCGACAATTTTATGCAATGAATTAGATTCGATGTCACACATGTCGAGTTTATTCGTAAAATTATTTAAATCACTCGATGGTCTGTATTCATTTTTCACGACTGTTCTTTACGTTTACGAACTCGTTAACAAGTAAGACTTTTTTTATGCAACGCGCTTGTCACATTGCTTTTCGATAATCAACTGCTCAGTCGCTAAATTTTATATTTGTTCATGAGTAATGAACGTCGTAGTCGTTTAATACGACTTGGATTCGACCAATATTAACGACTGCCACCAATTTCCCGGGACTCTGCAATGTCAGTTGCCGCGTTCCGAGGTTCACTCTGTTTGAGAGGCACTGTCGTCTTCTTATTCAGAGCCTATCAAGGCTTATCAGCTGCTGTCTTTCCACCTGCGCCATCATTGGACGCGGTCACGTGACGTCACTCGTTTCTAATACAATTTAATCATGATGCAAATATTAAAGTATTCAAACCGTGAAGTTTGCAGACCATATGGTAGAGAGATCAATTGTGAGATCAAAATATTGTTTCCTGAACTTCAGAAGTACTGTTATATTTTAGCATTTTTTTTTAAATTACATATTTTACCTGTATAGTACTACATTATAAAGTAAGAATTTTATGCTATTAGGGTTCTGTGTTCAACAATTTCAATGAATAATCTGTCTACTGGCATTCAATGCATTCCATGCCGTTCTTGAGTATTTCTTTCTATTTTTTATTCATGCAGCGAAGCTGCTCGTTTTAAAACTTTTTTTATCAGTTTTTGTCATTTTGTTGTAATGGTTGTTGAACTACTTTATATTCATGATTTTATTGAGCTGCTGCAGCAAGCATCCTGACTATTTTTATTTTCTGTTGTAGATATGTCGCCGCATTATTCGTTTTGTTGTGCGCTGTCTGATGAAATTTGTAAATTGCTCATTTAAATTAAATTGTAAATTGTAAATTGCTCATATCTTTCTTGCTCTGCATTTAATTTGAAATTTCACTAAGCCTGATCGAATTATATATCTCCGTGCTTACATAATTAGTCCTAGTTCATTAATTAATTTTGCCGATTAAGTAAAGTTGAAATGTCGAACCGAATTTCCTGTTTCAATTTTTGTCTCAAAATAAACCCAATTGTTTTATTCATATATGCACTGCATGTTTTAACTGTAATTATTTTCTAACTTCATTAACAGTTAGTCTAACGGTTAGTATTCTAACAGTGAAATTAGCCAGGTCGCACAGATGTGCCTATCCTGTACGATCTGTTCTTTCTTCCCTTGAAGTTAGCTTTGTCCTCTTCAAAATGCACATCCCACCCTAGCAGTTAGCGTCATGCTCTGTATGGAATGCTTCTTCCACCCTGAGAGTAGCGTCATACCCTGTGTGGCTTGCTCCCCCCTCCCTAGCAGTTAGCGTCATGCCTTGTGTGACATGCTACTCCCACCCTAGCAGCTAGCACCATGCCCTGTGTGGCATGCTCCTCCCACCCTAGCAGTTAGCACCATGCCCTGTGTGACATGCTACTCCCACCCTAGCAGCTAGCGTCATGCCCTGTGTGGCATGCTCCTCCCACCCTAGCAGCTAGCACCATGCCCTGTGTGGCATGCTCCTCCCACCCTAGCAGTTAGCGTCATGCCTTGTGTGACATGCTACTCCCACCCTAGCAGCTAGCATCATGCCCTGTGTAGCATGCTTCTCCCACCCTAACATTTAGCGCCATGCCCCGTATGACCGAACGCTGTCTCCTCCACAGAGCGAGGTGCCCTGCCCGTGACTTGCCCCGTCTCCACCACCACCCGCCACCTACCACCACCACCACCAGCCTGCTGCAACCCACCACCAGTTTTGTCACCTGCTGATACGTACAGCAGCAGCCATCATCACCACCCCGGTGTGATTCTCTTAGCGACCGCTGCTCTGGATCCCTCTAGCGTTGTAGCTGCGCCGCTCGTGTCGCTGCAGGCTACTCCACCATCTCCACCCTCCTCCACCACGAGCCCTCCTCACTTGGAACCTTCCCCCAGCCCTCATTTGGATTCTCATCCCTCCATCATCGTCAAATCTTCCTTCCCCTCTTGCTCCTCTATAAGCACGTGTTCCACCACTGCCACCAACCACCATCAAAGTATGGCTGCCATTGAGAAACCCTTAACCGACGGTCTCTCAGCCTCCCTCTCCATGAGACTTCTCATGCAAGGAAAGGTACGTCCCGTTTCTGCTTAAACCTTCTGCTTGTATCTGGGTCTATGACTCCCTAAATATCCTCTTATTGAATTATTAACAAATTTGCCGATTGCCGACCATGTTTCTACCGCTGCCCGAGTTACTCTGGGCCTATACTTTCAAAAAAAAGTTAAGAGATAGTAAGTTCATCTGCCAATCATTGACGGCCTTTCAAGCCCAATCCACCAATCATAGACAAGAAAATAGAGCGTAAGTACTGACGTTCACTTAGCGAGTTTTGAAAGTATGGGCCCTGATCAATAGGCAATTAATCCCTAATATTTTCTTTCCTTGAACGTTCACACTATAATTTCAATCGGAGTTACCAAATTTCAAGTCAATTAAGAGTAGTTGAAATTTTCACGGTCATGGTGTGTTGCTCTGCGCTGGCGAGTTTGCGATGCAGATACTCAAATTCAAATTGCTATTCATATCAAAAGATGAATTTCATCTAAATCTTTTAATCGTATCCTATCAATTTTGGCTCTACGTTCTTTTACAGTCCTGGAAACTGTTGGATGAGTACCTTGACTTGTGAACCTTACCAATTTCTTTGCAATATTATAGACTGGTGTATGGCTGAGCTATACCTATATTGTGAACGTTCTTATTCCTTATTGTAATTTCTTGTAAATGCGCCTTTCCGTAATGAATCAAAAGCTTTTATCATTAATAATGTAACACGCCTAACTGAATTCTGTAATCTGCCTAATTATTGATGGGCCGAACTTTCAGTTTTAAACTTTCGCCCACACTGGCACGTAGGAAATAGAATTGAGTAATTTCACGTCGTAAAATACATGTGGCGTCACCAATATGGTGCCACAGAGATCGATCCAGCCTCACGTCAAACTGAGCTTCATCAGACCCGCCGAAACGCAGGAGTGACGGCACATAAAAATTTCGATGTACTTGAATTGTTCATTAGTAAATCAAGTATATTAAATTTCATCATGTATTGTCCCAATTAATATTTGCATTACTTCTGTCTTTTTCAAGACTTTTTATTTATTTTTTCATGTATTTTAATTACTTCTTCATAACTAAACATAGAAGTTAGCCTATGTCTGTTGGTACCCTTTGGTATGAATAAAGATATCAATGTTGTCAAATATATCATTATTTAACGCCCGGCGTTAAAAATGTGACGACTGATTTTTCTACCCACTTAACTTGAACGATTTATTGTCAGTAAATGGCGTGATGAATATATGCGTCACTGCTGCTGTCTTTGGCCTTCTCTCTCTGTTTAAATGCTCTTCCTCGTTACACTTTGATCGACCTACCTCTCACTGGAATTCACTCTTGCTTCTATTATTAAGAACCTCCTATAACCCTGCAATTATTGAAAGTGTCCGCTCCCTTTGAATCCTAAAATTGTAAAATGATTCTTTGAAAGTAGGAGTAGGAATTCATAGGAAGGAGGAGAAACTCTCATGGTAGATGTAACTCTTGTAAAAAAAATTCATATTATGTTGATTTCATCACGGCCGGCAAGTGCTTTCTCTACATTCGCAGGTAAGTGATACATTTTCAAATACAGATTGTGCCGTAAAATCTTGTGTAATCGTCGGTAAATATTATTTCTTTCCAATTAACGCGAATAAAATCTTCCTTAGAGAAATTAATTAAGACGCAAATGATCATAGATCGGCTTCAAAGCGCAATTACAGCGTTTGAACGAAGAACGCATACCCAGTCCTAGAAAGGCATCAGTATGAAATGAGGTTGAATGATTTTCTAGAAAATATTTAATTCCATCTAGTACTACCTAATAAAATTTGACATCTCTCTTTGTTGCCAGAGAATGTAATT
This sequence comes from Hyalella azteca, assembly GCF_000764305.2. NCBI lineage: Eukaryota > Metazoa > Arthropoda > Malacostraca > Amphipoda > Hyalellidae > Hyalella > Hyalella azteca. The sequence goes on along the minus strand of NW_025934235.1, from coordinate 152,095 downwards.
ATTTTCGAATATTTGCTGAGCATTGAGGCTGCAGTCAAGGTTTACGCTCTTAATTCCAGAACTGGAGTGCCTTCAAGTCATTATTAGAAAGCGGTCTCGTGTCTCTAATGACGAACGAATAATTTCACACTGATGTTAATATATCGTCGATATTGGTGTTCTGATCTACGGATTATGATCCTAATACTTCAATTACTACACGTTTTGATGAGCGCAGAGTTGGTCGGTCTCAGCCCTCGCTCAGTGTAACTCCTTCCTCCCTGCGCGAGTTGTTTCTTCTAATGAACGCATTTAATGATCAGTATTATGATGCTTGTAATGGTGTTCCTTATGGCTATGCCGTGTTGCTACTCGCAGGCCATTTAAAATTAATTGAATATGTACTGAAGATCATTATTATTCTATATACATTATTTTCATGTCAGTCTGATTTCTTGACTAAACTACCGGTACCTCGTAAACATAAATAAAATTTTCGTAGGAATCAAAATCCCTTTTTCTCATACAATATTTATTCTAGGAAATTAACAAACTCCATTTGCTGATTGCAAACCAGTTTTCGTTTTGTGACTTTGAATTGATGAAAGTTTTTTCTTTGATTCGTTGGTGAGGAGAAGACTCCCAGTGATTACAATCCAGGCTATTGGATGCCCCGATAAAATTCTGATCGAGCTGCTTTGATCGCGTGAGATGTTGTCTCCAAATGTTGTCAAGGACGATTCTTTGTAACTTGTAGAACTCACTCGCGATGTTCGCTTTTGAAAGCTGCGATTAGCACGCATTCCTGAGGAATGCTCTGTCTGTTGCTGCTCAAGTCAATTTGATTGGATAACGATAAACTAATGTTGTTTGGCTTCGACATCGTTTCGGTTTCACAAGATATTCAGTCAAGCCATTGTCCTTTTATTGCCAAATAGGAACAAGTCTTCAGCTGTTCTAGTTATATTTTCAAATTTTTTTGTTATTTTTTCGCTGGCTTGCGTCGTCTGTCTTCGAAAGTTGAGGTTGCGGAAAATACGGAATTATAGGTATATGCAAATACTGTCAATTTTATTCCGAATCGCCGAATGAATGAATTGGTTTATTATTTTTTACGTCTTGCTTAGTTTTTGAAGCGCCGTCAATTAGTGGCTAATTCTATAGGCCTGTAGGAACTGTTGGCATTCTGCAGCATCTGTTAGTAATCAGCAAATAATGTTGATTTTGATGCGCCTTTTTCTGGTCTTCTTCAAAGTGACAAATCGTTAGTTGCTCACTTTCCCAAGCCAACTCTTCTTTTGTAACTTCTCATAGCTACTCTTGCCTTGTAACATGTTTGTTTCGTTATCTCCTTCTTGTTAACAGTTCTTTTTTTGACACCCTCCTTATTTCCGACGGTTCTTAAGTTCCGGCCCTTCCTTTCGTTTCCTGCATTGGTTCTGCTTAATTAATAGACGCGTGCTCATTGTATTCATTAAACCTGTAGCTCAAGCTCATGGCGTTAACCTAACCTCTAAAATTTCATTCATTTAAGCTATTACTTCTGCTAACCCTAACGACAAAAGCTTTTAATCCAGCAACTTTCCCTGATTAAAGTCGTTACTACTACTAATGTCAATGATCGAATCAATTAACTCCTCAGCGTCGTTGATTTAGTCCATCACAGTGTGAGTATTAATCATTTTGTTCTCAGTCGGGAACACGCGTGTCACTCACACCACACCTCGTTTGTTAAGCCTATCTTCCTTCGCGAATTGCGCTTAGGAAATCCATTTCCAGTGAATAGAATTAGTTTCTCCTTAGATTTCTCCTGACTGTTCGATTAATTATTTTGCACATTTGTGTAGTTGCTATCGGACTCCTGTTTGGACGGCAGTCAGACCGTTCCGCTAAGTGGTTCTCAGAGCTCTCGTGAATCTCACTCACTGGATACGCTGCTGCCGACAGAGCGTCCAGTATTGCCTGCATGGAGTTAGCTCATCTCTCAAGTCACGCCTCATTGCTCCGGTCTAGCCGCTACTCACTCCGAGTTCTACATGATTCAAGTCATTACTCACTCTCGTGAGCAGGGCTTCTCACGCTCAACCCCTGCTCAGCGATCGCTGCTCATTACTGCAGCGGCCGTGAGCGCTGTTAATCATGAGCCATGTCGTCTACTGATGAACCATTCAAAATTATGCTCAATGTCATTCTGCTCACGCACGTGTTGTTCTCTCTCGTACGATTAGAACTCCTAATGCTCACTCTCTTGCAGCGTGCACTCGTCCGGATAGTGTGAGATTTCATTATAGTTTGCATTTTTGGAGTTTGTAAGTTCTATTTTATGTTAAATATTTTGGTATTTATTTTTGGTAACGATTTATTCGTGAGTTTCAAATTTTCCAGTGCAACGCGTTTTCGTAGCTAATTTACCGCCAGTGGCTCTTCTTTCGATTCGAAATAGATTTTCACAATGTCAAATTTGTAAATCTGATGGCAAAATTTAACATTAAAAGCTACGATAATTAATTCGATGGTCATCTTTTGGGGGCTTGAAGATTTGATTGAAACGAATAAAATAATTTTGTCAATCAGATTTGTATCATTGACGACTGACAAATTATCATATTAAAATCTTTTGGAAGCAGATCAATCAGAACAGTTTAACTTGTTGCGAACACCGGGATTGTGAACTGAGGCCAGGTAGATCCTGCGTAGCCATACAAGATTAAACTGAACAGATAACACTCACTGCTTCTACTCGTGCAGCTCGCGCTCATACAGATAGCACTCACTGCTCACACTCGTGCAGCTCGCGCTCATACAGATAACACTCACTGCTCACACTCGTGCAGCTCGCGCTCATACAGATAGCACTCACTGCTCACACTCGTGCAGCTCGCGCTCATACAGATAGCACTCACTGCTCACACTCGTGCAGCTCGTTGCACACTTCAGCAATTACATTGCCGCGGAAAATTCGCCGAAGCTTTTATTAGCTAGTCGGGGCCTCAAATTGGTGCGGCTCCTATCTACTAAAATTTTGCATCTGGTGCAAAATTGAGCGGTGGTTTTTCTGTTCTGATTTTCATGACCGATGGCGGCGGTCTCGCCCGTGTTGCTGCCGACACCGGCAGTGCTGATGCGACGTAATTGTGTTGCGTCCGTTGCTTCTGTTCTGCCGCGTTGCCCCACCAGATGATGCTGCTTGAGTTATGATTCTGATGCTGGTGCTTCTTCTGCCGCTGCTGCTGTGGCTGTTTACCTGCTACTCTCCTGAGCTGTTGTTTGTTCCCTGTTTGTACCTGTAGCTGCTGTCGACCTACCATATTATTTTACTATTAACTGTTTGTGCTCGGATCACCGCTGCTGTTACTGTTGCCCAGCTGCTGCCTGCGCTGTTAGTTTCTTGTGCTGCAGTTAGTGCTTATGCCGCGGCTGCTGTTCACCTGCACGAGACCGAGCCCGGAGCTCTGCCCCCTGACCACCTTATTGATTTTCCTGGCTTTCTCGAAATGGAGTATTGGAGTCCCGCGCCTTCAGGGACTCCCACACCCGTGATCCCGGCCTTCTGCTGCCGTAGGGACCCGTGCCTCCACTCCCCTCTACCGGCACTCCCACACCCGTGATCCCGGCCTGCTGCTAGTTACGGTAAGTTGCTTCAGTTCAGTTTTGTTAAATTACGTCTTCTCCATTTACGTTAGAACAACGCTCAAACGTCCGGCCTGAGGTGATCGGTGTACTCAATTGCCTTTCACAACGGAGGACACTAAACCCTTTTCTCAATGGCGACAGGATCTATCTTTATATATAGTCTCTCCATCACAGAACTTTTTTGTGTTTTTAGACTATTTTCCTGCGTGCAGGAAATGTATTCGTGTACGTAGCCTCCCTCCGTGAGTGCATGAAATGCGTTCATGTACGTAGCTTCTCTCCGTGCGTACGTGAAATGCGTTCTTATACGTAGCTTCTCTGCGTGCGTGCATGAAATGCGTTCATGTACATAGGCTCTCCGTGCGTGCATGAAATGCGTTCGTGTGCGTAGCTTCTCTCCGTGCGTTTATGAAAAGTATTCGTGTACGTACTACGTAGCTTCTCTTCGTGCGTGCTTGAAATGCGTTCGTGTACGTAGCCTCTCTCCGTGCGTGCATGAAAAGTGTTCGTGTACGTAGCCTCTCCGTGCGTGTATGAAATGCGTTCGTGTACGTAGCCTCTCTCCGTGCGTACATGAAATGCGTTCGTGCACGTAGCCTCTCTCCGTGCGTGCATGAAAAGTGTTCGTGTATGTAGCCTCTCCGTGCGTGCATGAAAAGTGTTCGTGTACGTAGCCTCTCCGTGCGTGTATGAAATGCGTTCATGTACGAAGCTTCTCTCCGTGCGTACATGAAAAGTGTTCGTGTACGTAGCTATTTCTCCGCGCGTATATGAAAAGTGTTTGTGTACGTAGCCTCCATCACTGCTCGACTATATATAATAATAATAATAATATCGCTCAAATGCTACTCTTTCAACGGGCACGACTGCTGCTTGAGGTGAACTCATATTATGCGCCGTGTGTCGTCACCTGATTGTCATGCCTGCCACGTGTTGCTCCCGCCAGGCTGCTCCTCTTATAGAGGTTCAAAACATAGAAGTCTAACCTGTGTTCCCTGTTGGATTGATTTACTCTACCTTGACACTTCGCTCTCCATGTGAGTCAATTGGTCGTTGTAAGCTAAATATATGATGAAGCTTATTTACGTCATTTGCACTCCGTGTATCTTATTTCCCTTGGTTTGACTGGCAACGACACAAATAACCCTTGTTTCGATGTCTGACCATATACTTCTTCCATTACCTTCCCTTGTAATCGTGTCATGCTGACAATTGAAGTGTCATCTGAGAATTGCGTTGATATTAGATCGTTGCAACACAAGGGTGTTGACGCGCTGAGCAGAACAAGCGGCTCTATTATTCAGCTCATTGAGTGAGGACCTGCAGGCAGCTCATGTCCACTCATGGATCTCTGCATTGATTTTGGATTAGATCCTCCGTTGGCAGCTCCTGCTTCCCTACATTGATACGCACTCCTAGGGAAGGGCTGGAAAGCCGGTCCATTGTGTTGCTCTTCATATGTAAACGGGAAGTTTTAATTTCACTTCATAGGTACCTACTGTCAGTCGTGAGAAAAGGAATGCCAGGCCCTGATTTAGTTGCCTTGTATTGAACATAATGACAGCCATCGGGAAGGACCAACCGTGGTTTACCAAATAACCGGTTATAATTTGCCCACTGCATGGCTGTTATTTGAGTTGCATTCGTTTCTCGCGTCGTGTATGACTTTCAATGTGATCACAAAACGTACTGCAGTTTTGTAAGCAACTAATTCCCACAAATAATAACGTATTGTAGGAGCTCATCCAATTTACCTGAAGGAAATTAACCCTTGAATGCCTGAATTTAATGCAGAGACCACGTCATGTCGCTCACTGGTGTTTGTGTTCACCGCGTCACACAACATGGATGTAACACTTTTGGTTATCGTTTGACTTGGTAGGCATCGTATACTTGATACAAGAAGTGCTGCAGGCAAGTAGCCTGTTTACTATTGCCTTTATAGGCAGTAATTTTATTTGCATCATTTATAATACGCGATATATTTAAGAATTGAAACAGAATATTGCTGTAGACTTTCGTCTTCACCAACGTCATAGAACCATCTTTCGAATGGGATAAAAACTAAGAAATAACTGCACTTTTTTGTCAGCATAATCTCTTTTAGCTATAGTGGTTGCATTACTTTATCTTAGAAAATCGTAGTTTATCGATGTTATCTTTAATTTTTTGCTCGATAACATTTTTTTTGATAAACACAATAACCGAAACACGATTATAGATTTTGCAATCTGGTGAGTTATCCAAGTGATCATGCCTTGTGTCTTCTATGTGTTCACTTCCACTTATATAAACTACCGGCCAACTCATGAACAGAAACTTGAAAGCTCTGTTTTCTTTATTTGCGCAATTCTTTGTTCTCATAATTCAGGATTATTTTAAGTGCCTATTTGAAACCAATTTGAATTATAGCTTCTGCTGCAACATTTGAGCTTAAAATCAGAACGCAATCTACTTCAGCGTTTGTCCTTGGGCTTGAAATAGTAAGTTGTGAGGACTGTGAGTGTTCCTGCAGCTCGCAAAAACTTCTGTTGTGACTTTTAGTTGGTACGAGGCCTGTATTTCCAGCCTGTGATGCCGAGAGCACAAGTTCAGTGCGTGGTCACGCAAATTAGTCTTTGTTTCGTCGATGGTCATGAAAAATGCGTGTGCATGTGTCAGCTGCACCGCGTATATCATTGAACGTTGTGTGAACTTGCTATTCGCTGGGATCCTTCCGAGTGTATCCTATCTAAAAACTCGAGCTTTATTCTCCCTTTTGGTTATTGTATTTTAATGTATTACTTTGCCCAGCCCTGGTTGTTGATTATTTAGTGGCAATCAAAATTCCTGTCGCTCTAGTGATTTACCTCTTTAATTAATAACGAGCTTCTTTATAGTGATTTTTTCAAGCAAATCAATATACCGTGACGTTTCCATGTTTACTCCAGGCGAAGTATGCAATGACACATCGTAACACCAAAATTTCACAATGCTTTTGAGTGCATTTCTTCTTTGCTCATCATTATAGAATGAATCATATGGAAATGATTCGATGATTGACATCCTATATGTGCGCCGTAGTGATCGATGTCCTGAATGATGAGATGCGCGAGTGCCGTTCACTTCGATTCACTGCCATCGAGCGTCTGACACAACCAATAGCTCATCAATTGCAGATTTAATGTCGACCCTCAAGACGATAGCAGTTCCCATGAAAAGCCTGCTCAGCATGACAGCCTAAATGTAGTTTTAACAATTGAATTGATCGCAGCTAGTGGCATTTACAGGATGATTCACGGAAACTTCCTGATTTGAAAGCTCAATAAAAAAGAACTAGTAAAAATATCATTACAATATAAATTTTATTGAAAAAGTGCGATCTTGCCTGCGACGGTTGTAGAGCGATCTTACTTGCGACATGTAGTATCGTGTGGTGTAATAACGTTGCCTCAATTATTAATTTCGAAATTCTTACTTATTTTGTGATGCTAGTCTCGGGTGTACACTTCGATCGCCTCGATCTTGCCTCATCTGCAACCAAATCAAAATTATCCAGCGAATATTTGATGGCCGGCCGCCAGCTATTGACGGCCGCTTATAATCCGCCCTAAACTCACAAGAAGAAAATGCCTGGCGCAGCTCTGCATGGCGGTCAGCTGCACGGCCTGCTGCTGTACGTGCACCGAAACACTTGTGTCTCGTGGCAACACTTCCTCTCTTAAGCCGGCTCATACAAGCTTGTTTTTGTTCTATAGTCTATGAATAAACTCTTCCATTGTAGAGTTTAGAGTACAGATAATCAATTAGGCATCAAAATTCACAATAGAGTTTAATTTTTTGTGGCTCTTTTCAATTTTGTGTCAAAACAACAACCAGTCGCCAAAATGTGGCTTGCCTGATTGTTTTTATTGTATCGTATTGCGGGTGTGCTGAGCGTTACGTATGGTTGTTGTGAATAACAGGCGTTATATGAGCGTTATAATAATAACAGGCGGCGTTATGTACGGTCGCATCGCTCCTCATAACCATCGCTTCGATTCATCATATCCTCCCAGTGCCGTATGCCGGCGCTGCTGTTTACCGTGCTGATGGTTTCACCGGTACTGCTGCTTGGGCCACTCGCCGCAATCATGTGGTCTGTCCTCATGATCCCGTGCTTTCTCTCGGCTCATTATCTTGCATGTGGTGTATTATTTTACCCTCCTTTGATCGCTGGTGTCGTTCTAATGTTTACGTATATAACCCCAATGTTTCTCTCACTTATATGGTTTGAGTTTATTTTATCTACGTACTCAATTAAGCAAAGTATTTACCAAACATATGCTATCTGGTCAGTGTATTATATTCACTATTTACAGGCAGTGTTTAATTTCCACAGTATATAATTTTCTATTGGTCTCTATCTTGTATCAAATGAGCCGCCACCTAGCATAACGTATAACTGTGTTCGTTTTCTATTGTGCTCTTACATCAAGTATACTGCGCCCTGCATAGCGCTCTATTGTGCTCTTATATCAAGTATACCGCNTGTCAGCCTGCACCACTTGTGTCAGCCTGCATCACTTGTGTCAGCCTGCATCACTTGTGTCAGCCTGCATCACTTGTCAGCCTGCGCCACTTGTGTCAGCCTGCACATGTCGGCAGTGACGGCTCATCAGTTGAATTACTTTATGTCCAAGCTTATACTCTCAGAATTTCGAGTAGCGAGAAAAAAATATCTCATTCTTTCATTCAAAAAGTCGACTGTTTAAAAATATGTAATATTTCCCTTCCAGGTTGATAATGCAAGTTTCAAAATTGCGCATTTATACTCTCCTATTCTCATATAGCCGTAATTCGGCTGTATTAGAATATAGCCGAATTACGAATAACGGCTATATGAGATATAGCCTATTCTCATATAGCCGTAATTCGGCTATTCGGCTCGTAACATAGCCTTTTCATTTCTGTTTCCGATTCTTGAGAATTATCTCGCACATTTTGTAGAATATTGTGTAGGTTTGTTTACTTAAGAAGACTCGTCGCTGGTACCCGGGGCGAGTATTTATTTACCTTCACGGGAACGCTCTCTCGAAGTTACTCACCAGCCTCAGCAATGATTTTCTTCAACAAAATCTAGACAGATGACGCCATATTTCTCGGCGGTCAAGCCACTGACTTTGTTGAGGCTTCTTTGTTGTTCTTCAAATCTTGCAGGACTTCCAATGAAGTTTGTTCCTCAACAGATTTCACAAGTTAGAATTGATATGAGTGAATCCTCTCAAACTCCAATTTCTTTTTGTCTGTTTTTAAAGCTAAATATTGTTATGTGCGGCCATTTATTTGGAATTACATCTTCAATTATTACCCAATCAAGGCTATTTCCTACAATAAGATTACCCGCCAATGTTTTTTGTTTTTCGGATTTTGACTTTTTTTTTTGTCTGTGGGCTTCTGGATGGTCGCTTTTGAACTGCATTATGTTCCCAGTTTCCATTCTTTTTTTGATCTTTCAACTTGTTAGTTGTGAAGTTCTTCCTGTCATCATTATTATTGTTTTTAGCGCTTTGTAAAAAAACATTCAAATTCGTCGATTAATTTTAATTATTACTCTATTATTTTCCTAAATTATGTAAAATAATTCTCATTTTTTCACACGATTAATTAGCAGTGCCGCTGTTTCTATCTATGGGCTAAATTAAAGAAAATGCGTTTACCGACCGAGAAAGTGGAAAAAGATGTGTCACGAAACGGTGGGAAGTGAGACTTTGCACCGCAACTAGCATGGCGTGCGACTTGCGCCGCGACCACGAAACTGGCGACCTGCGCTGGCCATTGCGGCGACCAAGTCAAGCAATCCGCTGCAAAACTTTTCTAGAAATGGAACCAGTTTGTTTGGCAAGATGGCGGCGCTGCTTGCAGGCTGCTTGCACACTCATGTCGTATGTGCGCTAATATAATTCATGGAAAAATTTCAATATTTGCGTCTAAATTGAAAATTTAGACGCAAATTTTGCTGGTTACATCTAAAGAATTACTAACTTGAAGCATCTTAAATTGAGCAAATCGGCAGCGGTAGATTTTAAATTGACCTCGATAACTACTTGGAAAGTATTTGCTTATTGAAGAATTACAGGTATTGTCGGCATCCAGGAAGCGAGACGAAATTTATTGGAACTCGCGCCCCGCGTGTCTTCCGTTCTTGCTGCGACAGCCTTCTCATAATTTAACTTCGCTCTCAAACTTTTCTTCATGTGCTGTACTTTGACGAAACTTGAGGTATACTTTTTAAATTGCTTGGCTTGTATCAACTCCGTACCAAATGCGCCATCTTTTTTGCGACAAACTTTGATTCAGGATCTGGACCGTTTGCATTGCTTGCTTGTATGGCTTATATGATAGCATTGGGAATATTAGGAAAATCACATTTTACATTAAAAAACGGTAGGAATGGAGGAGTAAAAGTATAATTGGACTCATTATTTCGCGTGAAATCTGTTGCAGCATATCCCTGGTGGTTAAGTGTGAATAAAATTATTATTCGTCGCCTATGTAAGAGTGCGCACGGTTCCTGACCAATGTTAATATGATGCTGCGACCATCACTATTATATGATGCTTGCTACTTGAGCTCTGTGTGTTCTCTCTTGTCATGTGTGTTCTGTGTACTGCGATGTAGGCCATCTGAGCGCTCTGTGTACTGCGATGTAGGCCATCTGAGCGCTCTGTGTACTGCGATGTAGGCCATCTGAGCGCCTGTGTACTGCGATGTAGGCCATCTGAGCGCTATGTGTACTGCGATGTAGGCCATCTGAGCGCCCGTATGCTGCGATGTAGGCCATCTGAGCGCCTGTATGCTGCGATCTAGGCCATCTGAGCGCTCCGTGTACTGCGATGTAGGCCATCTGAGCGCCGGTATGCTGCGATGCTGGCGCAAGGCCTAGCCTTGAGTTACGACTGCAATTTAGTCGGCCGGTAAGATTTTAATCATGTGCGGTATCCTGCGCTGCGATCTAATTAAAAACCTGCACCGGATAATGATGACTGACGCTCAAAAGTCGCGAGCCTCGCCGCCTTCTTCTCGAGTCTCGCATCCGACGACGCCATCTTGGCTGCTCCAGTGAACCCTGGACTGCTTATGTGTAGTGGCCTTAGTGGTTACTTGCAGCCATTGCTTACTTGCTGCCATTGGTTACTTGCTGCCATTGGTTACTTGCTGCCATTGGTTACTTGCTACCCTTATGTTACTTCTTACATGAGGTGATTTCACATGTTTGCTTCAAATATCTGAATAAAAAGCTAGACGTTCCTTTCATTTTTTCCTGAACTCGCTTCTAATGAAATTTTAGCGACGAATGAAATGTATGAATTACGGAGTAAATTTATTGGATGCTTCTCGAGCTCGGAGTATCTCTGGAAAGCTAGCGACGTATATGCTTGTGCTCGGTGCTTTCACTTCGCATATATGACAACAATACTATGCAAATAATGAGTCGAATGACAAGTACCTATGGGGATTTTACTGGTAATTTCAAGCACTTTTGAAACGTTCGTAAGCTTTAGGCTCCTTGCGGTCAGTTGGCTGGTACGAGGCTATAATGCCCTGTGCATGAAATGGTTTATTCAGTAAATACAATATATTCAATGCCTAATTAGCTTTTCAGGCATTGACATTTATCGATGTGTTAGCTTCATCGTTGTGTAAGATATAATTAGTTGTTATTATTTGGAAGTTTTTTAATTTCGCCTGAACGAAGAACATTAAATTAAACTGATGAACTGTGATCATTGACAAACATTAAAAAACTTCAGTATTTTCTAGCTAATACAGCTAATAAGTGTTTCGGGGGTCATTATGAAGCATACATGTATTTTCTCTAAAGTTCAAAATATGAATGACGATATACAGCAATGATTATTCACTTTGAGTTAAACGTGAAATCTGACTGCTTTCGCTGCAGAATTTCGTAGATGCGTATAATTTTCAAACGAGGCACGTCTCTCGTTATTGAACTCCAGGCTCATGTCTTGCTCACGGAACTCCATTCGTGTGTTCTTTTTAGTTTTCTCTTCCGTCGAAATCTGACATAAAACTTGCATAAAATTCCAGTCCCTAAATGAAGCGGAATCTTTACGAGTCAGAAATTACTGCTCGTTTTTCGGTGTCGAGCTAAAAAACTGCAGTAGTCAAATCTGTCATTGATTTTTTTTTATCTTTTGCTCATGAATCGTTCGCGGAAGTTTTTACTTGATCGCTTTGAAAGGAGATGGATTCCTCGTGAATGCTTCGTATGTTTTGCAAGTAGTCGTCTAATGTCGACCGAGGGCGATTGTCGATGTCACTCGTGACTTCATTTCATTACGGACGTAGCAGCGCAATATCTCGGCGAGTGCTTTATCGGAGATATTTCCTGCTAGTCCTTTATGATCTGACCCTCGCTTGTCTTTGAACTCAAATCGAAGATGTGGCGGGCTTCCATCTGTCGGTATGGTGTACTTGCCAAGGATTCTTGTCTAGAATTTAATATCGAACTCAAACGTGGCGCTTTGCTTCTACGACTTCCCTGTTATTCGTAGAATGAGAACGTGAAATATCCCAGTTCATAACTTCATATTGACTAATTTTAGCTAATTTTATTATTCATTGTATCTCCAAATTTCCGATTACTCGCGTAGTTATATCGTAATAATAAATTTTCGATTCAACATGAAAAATCGCACGTGTTCACTTCCTCTTTATGACTTCTCCAATTTTTTCTCCGCGATTAAAAAAGAAGTCGACTTATTCTGTTGGGGTACACCAAGGATTTTGCATGTTAGCGTCCATCTCTGAGAGTTTCACTTTTCTTTTACAGACATTTCTTTTTGTGCTGTGGTTGCATTTCATCGCGTCGTGAAGGAGGCCTTGAACAGTAAAAGAGTTTTGTCATCGACGCGGAGCTTTCGTGGTGTACCGCGATCAATAACTGCCCGAGACATCTGCTATAAAAAATATTTCAAGGAATTATCACGAAGACACTCCTGCTTTTAACGTTTTTTTATCATATTATTGTCAATTATTTCTTATTTGCTCGTATTCGATTAAATTCTTTGTTGGATTCGAGCTTTGACTGCTCACTTTTCTTAAAACAAGACTTGGAGTGAGAAATATAATGCATGAGGAGTTTTCTCATATTAGCCTAAAGGCAATAAAAAAAGAAAAAAAGTAACGCCTGCAAAAAATATAATATATCTAAATTCCACGTAAAGTTGTTTTAGATTGTGTTTCTGCATGCCGGCTTCCTTTTGGATTCAAATGAGCATCGCGACTTTAATTCAGTAACCTGATGCTCGATAGTGTTTTATTTTTGTTATTTAGCCTTTGCAGACGAAGAGTCCTGAAGCTTGGATGCGTTTTTATACGTAAATTCCTTGTAAGTAGGTGGATGACGGTATAGACCGAAAATTTACTGAGCAAAGATGTTGGAAAGGATCAAACGATCGAGTTTTGTGACATTTGCCGAACAATCGTAATCATGTTTGTTAGTGCTAGTATGAGGCGGCTATATTGAACGCATCAAAATTGTTACTGTACATTCACGAGCATGATTATTTTGGCGCAGAATGCTGCTGTATGTATAAGTAATCCAGTAAAGAGAAGGCGGGACGAGTTTGTCGTGTGGTGTATTGATGCTCTCGAAGCTAGTACGAGGCGAGCGCCTCAGCCTCTCCTATACCTGATCAGTTCTCATGGCTCGACCAGTGGCCGTTGCTACCAAATTTACTGCTGAAGTTTCCTGTGGGATCCGGTGATCTGTTCTTGCCTTCTCTTCCGCGAGCTCCGACTTTATTCGGCCGTACGTGGCAGGCTCAACTTCCCTCCCTCATTTCTTTCCAGACTCGTCATTCTTTGGCAGGTACTAATGATAATTATAAATACATGCTGTTTTGTTACCTCCTAAGAAATAAAAGCGCTCTAAGCTGTCACAAAGATCGACATTACCCAATTGTTAATTTAAGTTCACGGAACAAAAGTTTGTGCATTTAGATGTCAGTGTCCCTCTATTACAGTCCTCGGTTCATTGTCGTGCATTTTAAATTTTTAATTGCTCGCTGTGGAGCACTCGAGCAAGATCCCTTTTCCTGCTCCTGAGTGTCGTTGCCTGCTCTTCTCTAAGTTTACGGCGCCTCTAATTGTGAGAAATTCTTTGCCGGCTTCGACCAGCAATTGGCATTAGGGCAGCATCACCGGTGATTATTTGGCGCGGCCTTTCTCAGCCAACGCCGCTCCTCTGGCCAGACATGGAAACATCGCTTCTTGCTCATCAAGACGAGCCTTTCTTGAGATACATACCTGCAATATCTGGAGTTACAGCTTGCACTGCATCAGGCTGACCACAGTCTCTCTAATTCTCTTTTTTTCTTCGACCTATAATGCCCTGATGGTATTATCGATCTGTGGCAATAAAACAATTTTTTACTTAAACAAATATTCAAATGAATGATTCTTCCATTTTTGTTCAAGGATTATCTAAAATAGAGTTTTTGTTGACCGAGTTGAAATAATGTCTTTTCTTGCCAATTTTTCCAATGTCGCGATTTATGCCAAATGGCTACAATTTACAGTTTTATCGGATGACATTGTACCGAAATTTCTTGTGGCAGGAAAATTTTATTGATTGTCAGATATTTATTTGCGCTCTTTATAGCCAACTCTCTAACACGAAAATCCACTTGGCACCCATTGCACGGGTATGTCGCCTAATGCGAGCGTTGCCCAAGCACTAGTATAAGGGCCGTTAAGCAGTGCCTCTAATGAGTATCGCTGAGAGCTGGGCCTCTCCTTCCAGTCACTCCTTGCATACTAATAACTTCAGCATCTTACGGCCTTCATTTCTAACGCTCTCGAGCTCTTGCCACATTTTCTTTGTACCTGATATTGGCGCTGGCTTGCAGTCACTGTGCGCGCGCGCCACACACAAAAACATATTCCTTGCTACGGTCGCTAAGGGGTTTCTCCATATTGCAACGACGATTGCAAGCATTCAAGGCAGTATAATGCCATCTTTTATTTTATTACTGATTTAGAATGGTGGTGAAGGTAATGGACTAGCAGTCGATCAATTGATACTCTTGGTTGGTAAAGCTTTGATGCAGGAGGCGTTCTCGAATTACGGGCCTTACGTCGGGACGTCGGAATCCCGAGCTGCAACATTGCATGGATTTCAACCTGAATACTCGACAAACTTTGAATTATTAATTCACAAAGATCGTCGTTTTCTCAACAAGAATTTGACCATCACTGAGGCTATCCTGCACGGCAATGGCGCACAGACGGACGACATGCTCATGGCAGGATGCGCCTCATGACGACCATCCGAACCTCCTCCGGCCAACGAGCCTCGCTCTTCCTCTCCACCATATAAGCTCCCTGCTCCTCTGCGCTCGCTTGATTCTTTGGCTCCAATTTCAACCTGTATCTACTACTGCTACTGTACAGACTTTTATTTGTTTTTGAGAAGTTTGGCTGACGTCGTCTTCATTTGCTTTTGCATCTTTCCCCGTCTGTTTTTTCTGTAAAGTTTATTCCATTTTTCCCGCCGTATGAGGCTTGTTTCTTCACAGCTAGGTCACGTTTACTTCTATGTTAAACCTGGAAGCAATCCTAATCATGCCACAAAAACTCGCCGCAAGGAAGTAATGATGTGTTCTTACGTTTTTTTTTGGGGAGGCTCGCAGGTGCTCAGTATTAGCGTAATGCGCCTCCCGCCTGCGTTGTTATGCATCTCCAAACTTGCTTTTTGCAATATGATGACTTTAATTATAAGGCTAATTTGTTACCACGACGTTGAGATTTTGTTGCGTGAAATATTTGTTCTTCAAAGCGGTTTGTTTAAACTGTTTCATTTCTATTAGATGCACATGTTATGTTTCATTGCTAGCACTGCAGGTGGCAAGCTAGTAGAACAATTGTCGCCTGATGGATCGTACTATTGAAGTTTTCAATTCAATCGTGCAAGAAGAGTAAAAAAATTACTTTCCTATTAATTAATAATTGTTTTTTAATAGAAGGGTAATATGTAGTAACCAATATTCAAACAAATTTGTTCAGTTTTTCATTACTTTAGATATAGAGATTTGGACTTGACATTCAAATGAGATAACAGTCCATGTATTGAAGTGCGTGCATGCAACCTTGCTTTCACTCAACTTTGCCCGGTCGGAACCATGACCTGTAAAAATTTAATAAAAATTACAAGTAACTATCAACCGTTGAACTAAAACCATCTGTCGTTAAATGACTACTTGCGTGGGAAAATATTGTTGCTGCTTGCTTTGTTGCTTAACACAACTGACTAATTATTGAATTTCCAGTGTTGCCTGCTGGCACAAACTGCGATTAGACTTGTTTCATGCATAGACGCGTTGATGAATCATCCGTTAGTGCTGGAATTGCGGACATTTTAGGCGATGTGTCGTCACAAATTGCATCCACTGACTGTACAATTGCATTACTCAGTTCATTATGCAGCTCAGGCTTGCAGCTGCTGTCGGTACAGTCAGCTCCGCTCGTTTATAAACAATTACTTCAAGCTCATGATGCCGCTGATGCAGGATTCCGAAACTACCAATTTTAAAACGTGGCGCGGACTCAATTCCTACTTTTTTGGCCTCCCTAACATTTAAAACATTATGCGTTCAATAAACCGTCACGGTATTCAAAATATGCCCTAATATTGGCTTTGACATATTCTAATTAATTTTTGTAAAAAAATGTAAGGCAAAGTATTCCTGCTACGAGGTAACGACACAGTTTCAAGAGATGCCCAGCTATCTCTTCGAGTTGGCCGAGGCTTAAACCGAGCGCATTCTATTCTATTCGTCGGACCATCATCTCGAGTTTTCAGTTTTTTAGCGGCGTTTGCTCGCCAACTTCCTAAATTTACGATTTCTTATCGTGCGGCGGCAGGCTCTGAATCTCGGACCTTCGCGCGCGCTACGTACACAAGCCATAATACGACAACCCGCGCTAGAGGTAGAATACGGCTTGCCACGCGCTAACACGGCGACCCGCGCGAGAGGTAGATACGGCGTGCCACGCACTAACACGGCAACCCGCGCGAGAGGTAGAATATAGCGCACTACGCACTAATACAGCGATCCGTGCATGAGGTAAATGCGGCGCATCACGTATTAATACGGAGTCCCGCGCGAGAGGTAGAGTACGGCAGACCACGTATTATAGTACGGCGTCCCGCGCGACAGGTGGAGTACGGCAGACCACGTATTAGTACTGCGTCCCGCGCAAGAGGTAGAATACGGCAGACCACGTATTAGTACTGCGTCCCGCGCAAGAGGTAGAGTACGGCAGACCACGTATTAGTACGGCGTCCCGCGCAAGAGGTAGATGATAAGGTGAGATACTATATCCAATTAGCCAATACGCAGCTGCTTGATCTTAGGCCAAGATGAAAGTAACTCCTCGGCTTGTGCGAGGGGAAGAATCTGACGACGTAAGCCATACTATGAAATCGAATATTGCGGCACAATCACTTATTTAATGACCACGCTCCGTTTATGTAAATTTCAAAATCTCATGTAGATCTCCAAATCTCTTTTTGTGTGCGGTGTAAAACTGTCTTGACGTAAATTTAGTATAGCGTGCTGAGTAAAATACGGCAGACTGAATCCTGCTATACGGCGGTCTTGTGTACTGCATCCTTGTTTATTCAGTTGCCCTTGATATATTACATACAGTATTCTGATGTGTGAAGCTATCATGACTACTAACCATTGACAGTGAATTATATTAAAGTATGGTGATTAGTTGGAAACAAATGGCCGAGACAGCGAGTAGTGTATATGGCAGAGTGATAATTCTCTCGTGAGCAAACGACCTGGTATTTTATTGGTAGCGCGCGCTTGCCGTGAGTGTTATTGTTATGAAGGAAGCTGCAATAAAAGGTTTTAGCATCTCTGCCACGCAGCCATCACGATGCAAAACACTCCTTTAACTTGGCTTTATTGATTTCTTGGTCTAGACCCAAAAATTCACACCTAGCGCACCTTAAGCTGTGTATTCAAAAATGAATGAATGATCCTGAATTGCATGATGATTGGCGATTCAAACTTATCTATAATCGCTCGCTTCAGCCATGCACTTATTAGCGGATTGCCCGCCCAGTTTTAAAAGTCAATACATTTTTTTATTGTTTTGAAATCTTATAGACCGGTTTGTTGAACTCTTTTATTCCGATAACTGTATAGTCGTAAATCATCATTGCGGCAGAAAAAATGCAATTTCCCACCTACTCCGATATTTTGAAGGAAGCTCATTTTAAAACGTGCGCTCTCGCATGCCATGTGCTACTTCGTTATAATTTTTAGCTCTGATGAAACTGAATGTTCAGAACTGAAATACTGCACCAACTTTAGAGCTTCTTTTGATAATATCAGCGATTTTGAGTGTCGGGACGAACGAACCACCATTAATTTTGGGATTTAGGATTTCGTGCGGATTTTTGGATGAGGAATTAGCTGATGGTTTTGTTGTTATTTTGTCGCGTGGAAGGTCGCAAGTATTTATTTTTATAAAGCAATAGCTAGAGCAGGAACCCTTGAATCAAATTAATTTGTCCTCTCCTAAAAGTAAATGTGATTTTGGTTTCTTTCGGATTTGTATAAGTTACCATTAATCGAGTGAGTGTAGCCCTCCCCAATTAATGAGGTATAAAAGAACAAATTACTCTTCGTGGTTAGATTGTGAATACAACGCATTTTTGCGCGCGCGAAAAGAGTGAAGCTATTAGTTTAGTGCAGTGTAATTAATTGTTTCATCAGCTGGTTCAGAAATGTTCCGTTCCTCGAAATGCGTCTAGAATAATATCACTGATTTTAGTTTATTTGAATCTTGCGTTATAAAGTATTTAGCTCGCAATCCTCTTCGCTACCTGAGCAATGCAGCGATAAGAGCCCCCCGTTGAATTGACTCATGCCGTATTGTGTTAGTTTTGCTAATTGAAAGACGCTTTTCATTTACTCCGGCTCTTCTTATTTATTTTCGACAAGGACAAATGTTCGACACGTTTGAAAACAATTAAGCTCATCAGACTTGTACCCATTTTGAATTGGTGTGCGTAACTCGTACCATGAGTCGATCAGACTGCGCGTGCATGGTAGACATGCACGCATCTGTACGTGACGAGGTTCTTGTTGTTAAACGTGCCCTGGACGCCTTACAAAACGTGCTTCGTGCTCGTGTTGTGCGCGTAGCTGGTTGGTGTATAGATAACACTCACGAAACGTGTTAACATTTTTATCGGTTTTATTCTCGTGAGCATTAGCTGATCTATCGAGAACAATTTTGTATCTTTTGAAACGTTTGTCATCATTGATTGACCTTGACACATCAAACGTTGGAGTTCGTCGTCAAGTTTTTTTAATTTTCTTTCAATTTTTGAAGATTTTGTGTCGAATTACTTCATTTCAATTTGTTCGTCTGTGCCATGATTCTATTTTGTAGATCAAAAACATAATTATGCGTCCCTTCTTGACCGGACGTCCCTTTAGAATTCTAACGTTTTTAAATGTGTCTAATGATATTTATTTAACAGAAAAAGATCTTAACCGATAATAAAAATTATTTTTCCTGTCATGCTTACCCTAAAAATGAGATCTAAGCTTGTTTTTATTCTTCACTTACCGAGCACCGGGTTATATGCTCTATGAGGTCGCTCGTAATTTTGCTCGTGAGTAACATGAGCGGCAAGCAGGTTAGGTACCTCATGCGTTCCCAAGACATTCGCTAATTGCAGCTAAATGACTCTCGTTTGGTTGATGATTGCGCCACTGATCTACGGAAAGCGCACCGCCGTGTCGTTATTTGCTGGCCAGTCGTTTGTCTCGCGCTGCGCCCGCTGCTCCAGGAGATACAAGAGGCTGTGCATGCTAGCGCCTATGAGACTGCGCTCGTGGTTTACTTCAGACCAACGGCTCAGGGATGAGTGGGACTTTCTCTTTTCCTTCCTGTAATCTTCATTTAATAATTCCATTTTGATTTGGCGTTATTCGTTTATTATTCAGTATGAAGGCAGTCACTGATTTATCTTTCTGAGTTGCGCGACGTGTCGTTGGTGTTGTCAGCTGTCATGGATTTAAAATTATTCTGATTTTATGCTTGAAGTTATCTCATGGTTAAATCCGGATTATCGTCGCACTCTCTAATTTTGCATGCAAAAAAGAAAACATTTCATATATCTTTGGTGTCAAATATAATCTTTGATCTCATAGATTTTATTCCACCATAAACAAAGCTAATGGAAAAGACTAATTAATGCACGACCTAGAGAATGAAACACAAGTATAAGGAAAATATTTCTTATTTACGTTGTAAGTTGAAGGATATCCGAGGAGGAAAAGGTCGAAGAATATTCTGGTCATTCGTTGGCTTCTTGCGCACTGGCCGAGTGCCTTTGTGAATAGCCTGCCATTAGCCTGCAGTGTAGCCTGCATTATTGCGCCCTCGCAAAGTGCTCTGCCTGATGATGCTCCTGTACCCCTGCCTCTGTGTCTCCAATGTTGTGTATTGGATGTTGTGGTGTGGCGGTGGCTATCACTGAGTATATCGGGTGCTGTTTTTTGGTACGTGTGAGATAAGAAAGTGAAGTGTAACATCGCCAAGTGGCGTCGACGTATCGGCTTGTGTTTCTTGTAGCGCTTCTTCCTACGACCCGCCATGTCTGGGCTCGACCTGAGATGTATGCGCCGCCATCAATAGCGAGATTATTATTGCGTCGCGATATTGATGCTTGTTGCATCTGTGATGCTCTGCTGCACACGCCATCATGTCACCAGTGAGGAGTCCAGTGAGGAGCACACGCCATCATGTCGCCAGTGAGCAGCACACGCCATCATGTCGCCAGTGAGCAGCACACGCCATCATGTCGCCAGTGAGCAGCACACGCCATCATGTCGCCAGTGAGGAGCACACGCCATCATGTCACCAGAGAGCAGCACACGCCATCATGTCGCCAATAACTCGCTTGACGCTGCTGCATGATAGACGCCGTAATTACTGCCCTGCATTCCATTACACGTTCCAGCTCCCGTGCCCCGACCCTAATTTAATCAACTAACCGATCAGCGTCCAATGGCTTATGCCGCCCCCGTCTCCGCTCTTGCAGGGGTGCGTGCTCAAGCCCGTCTTCATATTCATGCTAATTTTGAGCTTTATTTGACATGCGCGTGAACCTTTTAAATTAAACAACAATTATGTAGACTGGAGATGTCGGGTGAAGCGCAGAGATCTTCAGGGAGCCTGTAACAACCTTTTTTTTGTTTACGGTAAAATTGAAGCTTCATGTGAGCGTGTATTTGCGAAGTAAATCAAATAGAGATTATTCGTTAAACAAACCGTAATTTAATTTCAAAGTGTTTGTGCGGCTCTTCAGTTAAGCCCCGTCCACGCAGTCAAACTTATCGTCAGTCTTGCATGTAATGCCAAGTTTGACATGGAAGACGGAACGTATGGACACGAAAGTTTGAGGTCTTGCATGCATGACGGGTTGGGGAAATTTGAGGTTTGACAAACCTGGAAAAGACGGACGGGCGAGACCTTTGGGTTCAAGCAAGGCTGATGTGACGACGCATTTGAACATGTGGATGGATATCCGTCTAATCAGTCAAACTTCTCCCTCTTCAACTGTAATATTGAGCGCTGTGTCATTATATATTGATAGCTCTAGTTTTGTACGAAAAAGACATTACAAGTTAATTATACGACACACATCACGGTCGCACGATTTCTTTCACGAGTTCATAAATATTGACAGCAGTTTTCCATGCCCATGGCAAATTGAATCGTAAGGCTACAGGGACACAAAAGGGCAATGACCGATGTAACATTGATTAAGTGCAATGAAGTATATATAGATACTGCAGCTAACAAGGTATTCGTAACAAAGACAGTCATATTATTTCGTACTGCTCGTCGAAAAGAATGTGTCAAAAACATTATTGACCCTCTAAGAAATTTTTCTCATTATATACCTTGAATTGCATTTTCGGAATATTTTAGCTGGCCTTGCAGGTCTCCGGTATTATTACACGATCAAAGCTTGTTTGGAAAATATAGTTGCGAACTCGAGGTCTTAGTAGCCTCGTCCGGTTGCCAAAAATCTTATAGCGGAACAAATTTGTTCGTGAGGGCTGGTCGAAGTCCTCCCGTCGATGTCGTTTTTTAAATGTAGGGTGCTGCAACATTGGAGGATTTGCTTTAGATTTCCATGCCCCTGCGCAAGTATAGTTACTGCAGTCTCACGGTTCGCCTTAGAATTCACGTAAAAACTTCACATGAGATTCCTTCCCTCTATATAGTAACCACTGTCGAGACCACCGCGTCCATCTAAATCCCTACAATTTAATTCCGTTTGCCAAATTTGTGATCAATGCAGCGATGAAAACTACGTCTTTACACTACCGAGGGAGCAAAAACTGAAGAGAAGTTTGAATCGTGCGGACGCCCGTCAGTCTTCCGTCTTGCATGTCAAACTTTGGCGTGACATGCAAGACTGACGATAAGTTTGACCGTGTGGACGGTGATTTAGAGTGATTTTTAAACAACGCTTTAACATCAATTTGGCGCTTGTTTTCCTTTCCTTCGATTGTATATGTTGGTGTTGCAATACAGATGAACTCGAGTGTTACTGTCGGCTTGTTATTCACGGTGAGGTTTATTTGAAATTCCGGGAATTCATTATCAACTCGCATGTTGACCGCTAGTTTAGTACTGAATGCTACAGTCCATGCAAACCAGCCAGTAGCATTGTTTTTTATTGTTTTGGGGATTGCATTTTGTATTGTTGTGTTAAGCGGTGGGTGGAAAATATAAAATGTTCCAAGCAAAATTTTATTCTATTTTATCAAGCAATCCATTATCAAAGAAGTTTAGCCCCGCTCATGATAATAATAATTTTCAATAAAAGATGAAAAATAATAAAAGTTATTCATCATCTCGATTTTACTTTCTACTGAGAGCGGAACAATTTTTCGCTGTCGTTTGAACGATCTTTATTTTATAGCTCATTGCCTAAAAAAGACCACTCTCTCTTGGGAACGAAATATTTGTGAGGAGGATCAGTCTTTCTCAGGCTGTGCGTTAAAGCTTGCAAATCATCGCCATGCTTGTCGATGCAGTTCGCTGATATTGACATTTTTGTGATGAATAAACCATGTTATAGAAGGGACCTGGGCTCAGATAGTCCTTCTTACCCGACGTTAGTTTGTATATATTTTACCCATAGTATTTCATTTAACTATTGAATCTAGCATTGGATGAGGGTCCATAGCTGTACAATATGCACGTTAACGACGCTGCGGATGAAGCAGGCTCGGCAACAACATAACCGCCGCATCGGAAATATATTCTCCCAGGCGGTCTCCGTCATCATCAATATCGGCTGCCCATGCTCAGCTCACGCTTCACTGTAATCCCTCAAGAAAAACCCTGTTGCGTTTTAAGCCGCCAGCTGCTTGAGTCCGTAACGTTCAGTTTGCCATGGTCTAAGGAATTGCTCTTATACCTTCTCTCTCAATATTTTTAGCACCCCTTTGATTGATATAGTATTTATAGTCAGAAATGGCTGTGTACATTCCACCCATATAACATACCAGTTGATCTAGAAGTAATATACGATAAAGTTTCAGTTAAACACAATATCGTTAATTGCTTGTTGGCTTTACGATGCCTCAAGCTGACTGACCTGCGAACCTTTCTTAATTGACAAGGTTAAGTAACTATAGCGGGTTTCGTTACTACCAATTCTGATTAGGGCAATATTTAGAGATTGAGACTTTCGAATTTTAATGCTGGGTTCGTTGACAATTCATACGCTAAGAAGATAATTGACTTGGCCGTCTGATATTTGAAACCTTCAACAAGTTACTTAACTTCAGCGAGAAATTCCCGAGTGCGGGTTGCCTACAGCAGGAAGATATTCGTGTTAATTAGCACAACGGTGCTTGTGAGTTTGGTGCTGCTTGCGCGCCTCAGCGAAGGCGTTAATGACTGCGAGGTTCATTTAGCGTCGACCTCTGCCGTTCGTGACGCGGCTCCTGACAGCCGCATGTGCAAATTGCTGCCAATTGAGTTGCGCTTTGCAAGCTTCTCTAATTGCCTTCCTTGCATACGCTTTAATTCTCAACCTGGGTTACTGAATGTCACATACCTGGGCTTGTTTGTACTTTTCCGTGCATATTATGTTT
This sequence comes from Hyalella azteca, assembly GCF_000764305.2. NCBI lineage: Eukaryota > Metazoa > Arthropoda > Malacostraca > Amphipoda > Hyalellidae > Hyalella > Hyalella azteca. The sequence goes on along the minus strand of NW_025934235.1, from coordinate 128,282 downwards.
CGTTTCAATTCATTTGTATGTTGCATAATGCATATGTTTCGACATGGTACGTGAATTAAGATTTTATATGTTATGATTTTTTTAGATGTTATGATTACGTTTTTATTACTGTTATAATTTTTTTGGTCAGTAACGTAATAAAGTCACAGTGTCTATTGAGAAAGATAACGAGTAGTTAATTAATGTCTGGGTTTATAAATGTAATTGTTATAGTTGTAGAAACGAAATTTTAGTGTGGTCATTTATGATGCCAAATCTGGATGTAACCGATTCTAGACATCGCAGAACTTCTTAAGCTTGCTGAGGGCATTGAACTCGCAACTCACTGCCGCAATCTTGCTGTTCTTAACCACCCGGTCACCTAACCGATTTCGACCAGAAATCTACAGTCTAAAAAACACCTGAATTACTCGTGTGCTACGGCATAACGTAATTTCATTTCTGTTGCTCGACTCGCACAAGCTAGAGAGCTGCTAAGATACGATCGTGATCTGTCTCGCATTTCTTCCTAAGTTCCTTCTCATCGACACATTTCGTGGTTGAGTCTTTGATGACAATTTTAGCTTTTTATTTCGTGGGCACGTAGTGCAAGAAGAAGTTGTGTTGGCTTGTGCATCGGTTGGTCGGTCGGACGGCATTCTTGTGTGGACACTCTGTGCTCCCGACAGCTTTACGACTGCGGCTTTTACAGCTTCGCTCTTTTTCTTGGGAAACAAACAACCTGGCTACCGTTTGCTCGGTGCCGTCCGTCTGCTACGCACTGTTCTGCGTGCTTGGTCTCCTGCTGCCTTTTTTATTGGTATCCAAGCTTCAAACTTCACGTTATTATCATTTCTTTTTCGGTTATCGCTGTCATGACTCACCTCATGAACATCTCTATTCTCGATGCACTTGATTGTTGAAAAACCGTCCTGATTTTATTTGCTACTAATTAGAAGCACTCGAACTTTTCCTCTCAAAAGTTCCTATTGTTGCCTAAAAATCATTGTTCCCCCCACTGCAGTTCATTAATTGCGACCAGATGATCAAATATTTATGCTGACTATATAAAATATGACTACTCGAAAGCCGTTTACGGAGTTCTGTGCAAATATACTTGGGTTTGCTGTTACGAGCTATTTTTATTTAATCTTTGATTTTAATTCGGTCCGTTGATAACTTGTTTGTGATTGACTAAATTTATGATTTATTTAAACGCGGTTTATTGATGCTTGTACCCAAATTTTCGCTGGCTGCACGAGGTAAATTATATATATAAATAGTAAAATTTGCTCAAAAGTGTAGGATATGCTTAAAACCTTGTCTCCTTACATCAATTTTTGCTACACTGACTTCGATTGGCTGCTATCCTTTAAATATACTGCAGGTTTCCAGGCATAAACTCCTAGTTTAGTGCGAGTTTTGTTAAGAATTTTGAACAAATTGGTTACTTTTTGCCCCCAGCGCATTCGATGCCATGCGAGTACTGTCGCTGTAACATGATAGGAAAACGTTTTGATTATTCAACTTTTTAATGCCTGAGCTGTAAGCCTCTGGATTTTTGGACTGTTCTTAATATCATGTTTTCAAGCACGAGCGTTGAGCTCAAGTGTCGCTTTGAGATAAGAGTTTTTGTACGAAAAAAATCGAGAATCGACTTTTCCGTAAAAAGCTGTATAGTTGTAATATTGCCCTGCATTGAAGATTTGCAGCATTATTTTTGTCTGACATATCAAGGTCTAGCTGACCTCTTTGTTAAGTTTACCGTAAGTAGGCCACATTAATTAGATGACTAATTATTTCTGCGGGAATTTGATCATTTACGGTTTGTGCGAGACCGAGGAAATGGCAGTCAAAAACATGTAATTTTTAGACCACGTGTTTTTTTAAATAATTTCGCTAGTTTATGTGAAGTTTTAATTACTCGCGATTTTGAGCATGCGAAGAGTTTTGACGAAGCTTTGAAAGTATTTGGCCGAGAGTATTTCTTTGATGGCGCTTGGTCCTATAATGAGGGTAAAGCGAGAATAGTGAATAGTTTAAGCGGAAAGTGAACTCCTCCCCTCGCTGCCTGTACTCTTTGATGCCTCGCCAATATCCGTAATGCCAGTGCATTCCTTCTTAACCAATTCACGTTGAGCTTTAACTACTAATTACACTTCGAGTTCGTTGATCTTTCTATGCTAAAATATATTCAAGATTACAGACATTCACTTTCTTGAAGCATTTGTTGCTCTTGCAGCGCTCCCGCCCATTGCTATCCTCATATGACATTCCGTCAAGCCTGACGTGCATTGTTTGCTTAGTATATCTCGCTCTATACTAAGCATTTGACAGCTCTCAGCTTAGGCTTCTGTTCTAGATCAACTGTCGCTCGTCTGCTATGTTGCTTGCTTCTCTTGAAATGTATATCTCGGATAAATGACTTGCTTGACCTCCCCGATCTAAGTTTGTGCAACATGTTGCTATTGATGTATGTATTCCTGGCAAAATCACTTTCCTTGTGTTTAGCGGGGATAATCCGTAGGTATTCTATGAATTTTCTCAGATGCGACTGCTTGTGTTTGTTGTTCGTTCGCTTATTTTTGTAATTTTTTTTACTCGTGGCTGCAAAGGTCAGGACTCCGCGAAACTGAAAAAAAAGAAAACGATTATTGTGCGCTTTTCCATTACTGTTTCAGTAATGCTTCCGTTGTTTCAGTGATGGACTGTCGCCCGTTGAGTTCTATTCTTTTACCGATGATGGTGTTTTCCTTTCGTAGAGCCCGCCGCTCTCGCCGTAGCTGTTGTTGCGATTCGTCTCGGTATCGGAAATAAAATCTATCGAGTTGCTGTGTCGCTTCAAGTGCTCTTCGATATATTGGGGAAGCGAATTTTGCTTTGCTTGGCCAAGTTTTGTGGCGCTAACGCAACATGCAAATGAAGTGGCCGAGTAGAGTGGATTTGCATGCCCTCGCTCTGAATCAGTTGATTTTACAATAATGCGGTACACCTTGTCTGTTGATATCAACAGTGATGCGTTGACGTTCCATTATGAAAGCCTCTTCGCGTTTGTATTTCAATGCAAAGTCACGACCAACGTGTTGATATAATTACTATATTGCAGAATTTTCGACTATTCAATGGATTTTTACCGTTAATGTGTTCATATTTGGTTTTGTGTCGACTTTGAACGTTGCAAAGCTTCCCCAACGCCACGTATAACTTTCCGCAATTTTCTTGAAGCTGTTTTTCTTCCCTAAATTTTTAAAATTCTTTCAAGGGCTTTTGTTTAACCCATCGCGCTGCTGCTCCCTGCACAATAACGTTGTCGTGATGAAACTTTGGCGAGACCGCCCCTTGCCGTCGTGTTTATCATTTTAATTTCACATTCGCCTGGTCTCTCTCGACCATGTTATTCTCACGCCAAAAATTCACTGCAGGTAAGTCTTTCGTTATTCGTACGAGTGCCGCGGGCGGCTCCTTGCGAACTCGCTGCATGGAATGCATCGCTGCTGAATACCGACGGCACATTAAAATGCGTCCGGCATATGCTACGAGTCTTTTTTGTTGCAATTCCTACCTTAATCTCGCTCGCCATAGAGCAGCGATTAGTGAACTCGGATACGGCGCTCAGCATTGAGATAAGCATTACCGTGCTGCACGAGGGGTTCTCTGTGGCACGTGCAAAAAACGCACCCTCAAATAAATCTACTCGCTTTCAAAATAAAAGAACTCCAAAGCTGGGAATGATTTGTAGTCATCTTTTGTCTCGCCTTATCTGTGAGATTAAATATTCAATAGTGTTTACTAAGATCATATCAGCCGTATGCAAGGTCAACTTTATGCCTTAGTGATGTGCGAATTGTAAAGAGATTTTTTTTACCGAAATTATTTATGTTTGGGGTTGAGTTGGTGTACTTTGTACACTAGAACTGAACTAAATTATATCTATACAATTTATATATTCGTAGAACAGTAACAACCGCGGCAATGTTATAAACTTGGCTAAATAAATACCCAGCTCGTTGTCAATGCTGTTCCTCAAGGACGAAATGTTCACGCTAGCTGTCACGGATCAAACTACAATTAGAATTTCGGCACTCCATACACACGTTAGTAATGACCCTCATCGAACTAATGTTAATTGAATCTGTCAATGGCGTGGACAGTATGTCTTCTCGTGTATCAAGTCTCTGATAGCTGGTTAAGTATATACAGTGACCAGCACTTTGATACTCGCGTGCTCGACAGTCCTAATGTGGCGCAGTCTCGGCTTACTATTTAGATTTCTTCTTATTATTTTCAGTCGACTTCTGCCAGTGCCCATCTAAAAATAAATACACGAAATGCCGATGAATTACCCGCCTGTTAATTCACTTACACTTCTCTCCCCTTCCTTGATCATTCCACATCACTTATTTCTTACAGAAAGTCATCCTAAATTGTTTGTTAGAATTTTGTCTGCATGAATAGTTATTTTCTTACCCTGCTTATTGCCTGTGTGTTGAGTTCGCAACTCTGAAGTAGAATGACACTGATTAATGTTTATAATTGTGTTGTATTGCAACCTCACGGCTTGCTAGTCCACACCATATATTGTGAATCTTTTCAGCAAAAAATATATTTACTTTCATTGAGACCTGCAACGAGTGTCAAGCAGGTTTGCGTCATTATTAGCATAGTTGGTCGGCCGTGCAGTCGGCCATGCTGCTGTCATCGGAGAATATCTGCCGCAGTTTATCTCGTGCTTTCCTTAGTCTGCCACCAGTCGAGTTCGGTTATTATTTGTGTATTGCTCAGTCAGTCCTGATCAAGACACGTTATATCTCTCAGTTATGCTTCACTCTTCGCTCGTCCAGCTAACCTTGAGTTCTTTGAGCGTTGGTGTATGACTATCTGCTGCCTTTTTCCTAGTATTTCTGGCTATCCAGATATATCTGGCTGTTCTATCCAGTGATAAATGTTTTTTCCTGTTTAATTATTTTCCCAGGTTTAAAAATTGCTACCGTGTATGTTGCTGCATACGATTTTATTATTTTTAAATGTGTGACCAGTGTTTGGTGACATAAGATTCGCTTGCAAACGCTGTTGTATGTGCATTCTTAAAAAATTTTCAGGCATCCTTTTTTAAGATATGGCTGAGTATTATATTTTGAATAACTAGAAAAAATTGGGTTCGCTCTTTAGTATCTTTTCGACGTGTTAAGTATGTTATTTTTAATCTGCCTAATAACTTTTTGGATTTAATTTTAACAAGTCTTCCTATACAATTCCATTGTTTGGGTTCAGTGCAATTAGGCTTGGTTTTGTAATTTTTAAATTAATTTGTTTGGGTGTTGCAATTCCGTGAAGCATTTCAGCTCTATTATCAGCGGGACGTCATCATTTGTTCAGAGACAACACCCGAAATGCCCGTAAGAAACCCTTGGATCTTTGGCCTCAGCCAGCTTAGGTATACACGCTAACTCCTCCATTGCTGCTTTTTCTACGCGCTCTGACTACAAGTGAGAATATTTGCGGCAGAAAAGTGCCGCTATGCAGCGCACTTTGTTGTTTAGACTCGGCTGATGTACGTCTTCATCTTGTCTGTACACAACTGCGCTGGCGACGGTAGACTGAATTTACGAAGCGTGCATCTCTCTGTCTCCGATAAAGTAGTTCCCACGCACGAATAAAAGTGTAGGTACACTAGCTGCTATGTGTATAAATAGAACTTGTCTGAAAAAATTATGCCGATCCTGCCGTTGCCCAGCGTTTTTGAAACGAACTGCGCTCCTGACGCGTTCCGATCGCCGCCATCACCATATAATCCATATTCTAACGGTTTTGAGAAAAAGCGTTGTTTAACTTTGCACTGCGTGGACAAGGAAAACGTTTTACGGTTATACCTATGGTATGCTTTGCCGTGTTCTTAGAATCTTCGATGTATGCTTTACATTACAAAACAATCCTAAGTGTGTATCATTGGTTTCTTGACCTCATACAAATAATACTGTTAATTGTAGGTTCGTTTTCCGCTATCACCGGATTGAAACGGAAAAAGATTATTATAAGTCTGCTTGTAATGTTTCGGCTCCCTTCAATTTTTCGATGGTTGAATCCTTACGAATACGTCGGTAAATTCTGTTCCTATCTTAATATTTTTTTACCAAATTCTTGACTGGTCTCTGCGGTCGTATTCTATTCTGCACACCTGGACTAAATACTCCTCCATGCATTCAGTTTTTATGCTGGACTCGCATCACAATACCTCTCCAGCGTAGCTTCTGTGAATGAATACACGAAATTGCAACTTCTCGCAAACGTTACACCGTCTTTGTTGATTAAAGTCTGTCGCAATTGGTTGTTAGTCGATTGCTTTCAAGTAAACCCCCTTTTAAAGCCCTGCACAATATAAATACGTTGCGGAACCAAATCTTGTCTTTACTACTGTAATCTATTTCTCTTCTTTGCCAAAGTTCAACATTCTCTGTAGCGATACCGTTGCTCCTTCAATTAACATTAGATTTGTTTTGAAATAAGTCCCATTTTGTTCCTAGGAAGTAATATTCATGTGAAAAGAAACCTTCTTTTATCTTGTGAGACGTCAAAAAGTTGGTACTGTGCTGTTCTGGTATGGTGCTGGACGCAATCTACAATTGCGCGTAGATGTGGTGGAAGTGTTCCGGACGTTTCTCTTCTCGTTGAAACAAGATCTTGTTCATCGAGGTATAGATATTTAATTTATTGTTCACTCCAACCTGTCCGACGCAATACGAGATTGTTTACTGAAAGTACTGCAAGGGTTTATCTAAGTTAATTTTTGTGACTTGTACATCCGTCCCTCATCTCCCCGCGGTGAATAATTACTGAACGAGGATTCATGCATGTAAAAACACTGGGAAGAGCTTTGCAACGTTTTCTTTAATTCAAATGTTTTTTTAATGCAGAAGTTGGCATCCGAGGGTTTAAAGTGTCTCATTTAATTAGATTTTTTATCCGTCTGAATTTCAGCAGCCAACTTTTTGAAGAGTTTCGCTCGTTTAATTGTTTATTCGTATAAAAGTGAGCATCCAGTGGATTTCAAGTGGGTGTAATCAAGCTGAGAGTAATTAATTTAGGCAGTTTTTATGGCGAATGTGTCATGCAGTGTTTGCTAAGCGCTCATTTGGCCTCGCCGTAACGCTGCGTCCTGACAGGCGATTCCCTGCGCGCGACACACCGGCTTGTTCTGCAATCTCCGCGCCGAGCTTCCGTTTTTTCAGCGTCTGCGTTACTGCAAGGTGCGCGTTTCCTTGCACCGCCTTAATTTATATCCGTTTTATGGCGCGCCTCCCTTGTTAACGGTCGGAAATTCCTCACCGTCTCAACGTGCTCTACGTCGTTTTTAGTCTGCGCTATCTCGGTGTTTCAGCTCCGAACTTTTGCGCCCTCATTTTACAGCGACTAAAACAATCGGCAAAAACCTGTAATGGCTGCCAGTGTTTTGCCATCGCCGATAAATTTATCGCCTAATTCTTGGCTGTAGTGAGACTTTTCCCGACAGTTTGAGGTTTATTCAGAATCTTTTTACGATCACTTGCCTCCTTTTCTTCCTTGATGACCATTAACAAGCACCAAATTCCGCATCATTTAGTGGATCCGAAAATTTTGTTGTCAATGAATACATATCAATTTCATTTAGATTACTTTTTTCCTCTGTAATAATTGCATACTTACCCTCTTTGTTTTTAAAACTCATTGTTGTTGAATTAAGCTCTGTGTTCGTATAAGATTAGGCCAGAGTTGATCATGCGCCTTATTAGAGGTTGACTTGAGAACTCGCTTAATTCTCAGTTTCTCACGATAAATCTATCATTTAAAAAATTGTTTTCGCACTAACGCTCAATATTTTCTCCATAGTTTTGACCATCGTGCATTTTTCCCCGATGGGTTATTTATGAGTTATTAATAGTGCAAGTAGATGTAGGGTACATTAACAATTAAGGCGTATGGCGAGTCGAGCATGAATAGCAACGGCGTTGTTTTAACACGTCGCTTTAGTCTAAGGCTCGTTCATTACTCATCCCCATTCTTTTTATCATGTTCTCAACCCCTAAATTGAGGCGATTACAAACATTCCGAGACTGAATACTGAATTTATCCAAGAATTCACTGGTAGTTCTGTGAAAGGGATTATGGCCGAAATTTTGAATTAAAAAACGTTACCCTATTATAATGTAACCTTTTAACTTTGTAATTAACTTATTGGCAAGTTTAATTTCTATCTGTATATGAACTTCCTGGGAAATTTCTGTAAATTTTGCCACCACTTTAATTTGTTTCATTACGTCATTTTTCTTATTTGAAGCATCAGATATTTTCAGCGCAAAGCCATCGAATACTAATTACGGTTCTTATTACCTCATTTGGTGGTTGGATCTCGGATCCTCTCCCAGACGTGTGTAAAGGAACTTTCAAGTGAGCATTTGCAAGAGCTTTTATTCGAGGGTTGAACAACAACAAAAATCTATTCGTTGGTGTGGTATCTTCATTGTCGCATTATTGTTTTCATGCTTTCTCACAGCCCTCTTTACATTGATACAACTTAGAGGAAAGTTGAGCGCTCGTGATCGACGACTGCGCCTAGTACGTGTATCTCTAGTGATCAAATGATGATTTTTCTGAAGCGTCTTCTTTCATGAACAATGTTGCTCTCTTCTAGATAGAGATACTGGGCGTGCTGTCGACCCACAAGCTTGTGTTAATGTCTTCGCTGTGAGGTATATGGGGCGCGCTATATACGATGCACATCTCTTACATCGCAAGAGATGCTAGGGATCCAGCATCTCGCATTTACACTTTAGTGAGTAAGATCGCGCAACTTTTCCCCCGTTGCTAGGGAGAATTCATACATATTATTTCGGTGCACATGCCACGCAGAAAACTTTGCAAATTTATTTGTCGCATCGCAAGAACGATCAGCATGTCTATTAATCTAAGTCTTACATCAATGAGTTCTAGAAAAGAATTAATATTCCTGCTGAAGTTCGCTATTAGTAATAAAAAAATGTCGTGTGCGTAGAAGGAGGAAGTTGGCGCAAGGTTGAATCTCGAGTAGCAGAGATCCTTGGCTTGCGCTGTAATTAGGACAGCTAATCCAGTGTCGCTGTGCCGGGCTCCGACTGCCCGAGTTTTCCTGCTGTCTCTTGGCCGCTTATTTATTTTCTTACGTTTAAATTTGTCTTTTACAGTACTTCGAGTCCCTGACCTTATTTCAGTCGAATAAATGCCATACAGTCCATACGTGCGACCATCACGTGGCACAGATGAGGTCCGCCCTCTAATGTGGTGTTGCTGCAGCGATATCGTTTACGAGAATTTATAGTCGCATTCTAAGTTTTTTAGAGCAAAACGGAAATTACTCTGAAAATTAATTTTCGTTATACGAGATATTTTTGGACAATCGGAGCACTAGTCTACCGAAGTGCTGAAAAATAACCTCACTCCAGGCCTCATATCCATTGATCATCGTAACAAAGCTTTGTGCTATACATGAAAATTCCATCAGACTCCTGGTCGAAGGATCAAATTATCGAGAGGCAGATCATTTTCTGTGGTTCGTATGCGGCTTGCGTCTTCTTCGTTATCTCATTTTATTCCAGGAAATAATGAGAGCGATAGTAATAAAAGCGAACACAATAAAATGTTAATGGCACCGCCTCTGAAAAATGGCTCGTGATTATTTCTCTGGGTGTCATTTCCTTAATGGAGGGCATCGACTGAGAAAGTCTTTACCCTCACAATTGAAATGCTAACGAGTTTTCTTGATCGCGTGCTGCAAAAAGTGGTCTGGTTTCTTTTATCGGGTTTCATCTCACTTCTGTGCATGAACTTCAATCAAACTGTGTTGATTGCGTTATTATCCTGAAGCATATAATGAGCGGCATTCTCGCTTGCATTTATATATGCTTTTGTTTACTGCATGTGCCTTTATTACTATATATTATGTGTGTTCCTGCAAGTCTTGGTCTGAAAATGTTAGCCGTTCTAACTCTCTTTGCTTGTCGAATATTGAACACTATTTATTTTAATCTCTTCTATGATGGTCGATTTATTTTACTGTCAAGTCTCATTCTCAAGAAATTGTAACATTTCTCACTGCATCTGAATATAAAATTTAGTAGTAGTATCTTATTTAACCCGGATTTTTTCAAAGAAATGTCTCGAAACATCATGTAAATCTATGACTCATGAGGTCTGCAGTGAGAAAAATCGAGTCTCTAAAAGTGTTCTTGCGCTTAAGGAAAGAGTATTAGAAACCTTTTAGCATCTGCAAATATTCAAGCATAGAAGGTGCCCCTAAGTTTGTTCTCTTCAGACGTTGTGGCAGCGCGCGATCCTTGCATTTTAGGTAGAGCTCAATGTTGTGTAGAGGTGTGAGTGTTGCGCGTCGATATGAAGGACGTTTTTAGTTGCAACGTGTGTATGTTTCCGTAAGTTTAAGGATGTTTTGAGTTTAAGAAGTGCCTTGTAGTGTTTGCCTAGAGTGACCACCTTCATTTGTGAACTAACAACACGTCTAACGTGCTCGAGTGCCCCCCTAAAGCACTTCTATGTACACGCCTCGTGTGCTGGTTGAAATCTGCACTCCTATTTGTTACTATCGTGGAAATTCCATCTATGCTAACTGTCCAGATTTTTTATTTGTCCTAACTCATCTATTTTCAGTTTGATTTTCAATTATGATATTGACGTTAGAATTATCGGGTCCCTGAGAGCTTTCCAAAGCGCCTGCACCGCTCATCTTGATGCAGCTACAGAATATTTTATTATTGTACAACTTTACTTACCTTTTTCACGTCAAAAAAAATTTACAGATGTTGGCTTTTATTAATTCAGAATTGTGCATGTAACTTACGTAATATTCCGATCTCTGATTAGATCTGGTTTTCTTTCTACATGACTCTAACGAACCTAATGCATTTAGCTGTAGAACATATATTTGAAAATTCTTTTTCTTATTGTCGGAAAAGCCTGATGTTCATATTTAAATAGCTTAATGATTTCAGTAAAATCTTTACTCCTCGATCATTTTATCTCGGTAGATTCAAACGCATCTTTCTTGCGTATTAGATAGACAAATGTTAGATTTAAGAAGCATTGGCCGTAGCCTCTAAAGCAGTCATACAATAGTCCTGTGATTTATATTAATACTGAATTATCCTCGATTATAGCTTCGATTATAAATAATGCTTCCTAGCTGGCAAATGGTCTTGGATGGTTCTTTACTTGGATGCAAATTTTTCTATGATTCGCTTCTCCTTATTGCTCTAATTTATTGACTACTTTAAGCGTTGGCATTTAAAGTATTTTAGTTAGGTTTACATTTATGTATGTATATGATGGCGATTTGCGATGTAATGCTCATAATTCCTGTAAATTTCTCTGAATGACTCACTTCGGTCGCGAGGAAAACGTTTTTATTCAAAATTCTACGGAAAATACTCCTGACAATTAATTAACTTGATTTCCATATGTATATTTCCTTTCCATATGTCCAGCACACTCATCGAACAGCTTCTGCATGTATTTTTGCTGATATATTCTAGCCGAGTGGGTGCACCATTCTTTGAAGTGGCAATGCTGTTTGTTCGCTGCGTACAATCGTTTTGCATGTATTAAAACATAAAAGCTCTTAGCTGAGTAAACAAGCAGAATCGTACCTAACTGCATGACGCTGTTTCATGGCTGCATAGCGCGACCAAATGTTGTTGACTCAAAAGCGCTTTAATATGCGATTGTACAGCCTTTGTTCAATATGGCATGGCTGCAGCACGCGCAAATGGATTGCCTTTTCGTACTTTGAGGTAATCCTAAATAATCCCTATGCGCAAATGCGCTTGCAACTTCAACTTCGAAACTCTTGTAACAAAGACTCGCCTTCGTTATTTTTCTAGCAAAGTTTAAGTGATTTGGCTAAAATCTCGCAATTCTTTTGTTGCAAATGAATGGTTTAAGCGTTTTCAAGCTCAGGGTTATAGTAATGTGCGCTGGGTACTTTTCTAATAGGGTTTATCGATCTACCATATTCACTATGCCAGGTTACGTTACGTTGTTATACATCATCGAAACGCATTCATCTTTCACATATCAATTATCTTCCGAACATATAAAATGTATTTAATATCGCACTATTGTAGTTTCAATCTTTCCACCATCCGAGTAGTGGACCAAAAACTCCTCATTGTTGCTCATTTATCGCCTGGCTTCCTGTCTGACTCGTAGCGTCTGCCGACTGCAAGGAAATTTGAATAGCGCTGCTTGTTGCCCATCCAGCGCGTTCTCGCATCCGAGCGAGTTGCCTGGTCTCGCTCAGTGGCAGGTCGCAAAAATCAATGATGCGGTTCAGGAGATGCTCGAAACAAGCGAATATATGACCTTTGCTGGATGGTTTTCTGTGCACTCTGTTCGCGGCCCCGCCCGCCGCTCTTATTGTCTTACGCCCGACAGCCTGGCCCGTCTCGCACTTTTGGGAAAGTCTCTTAATAATTAGGCTGAATGAATTTGAACGTGCATGCACCGACGGAATATCATCGTTGTAGTTACTGTATAACCTGTACGTTACAGTACAAGTACTGTGAAACTTTTCTTTTAGATGCGTTTTCACGTTAATTTCTTAGTGGAAATATCTTGTGTGTCACGTATGCAGATATAACGGCTGCCCGCATAAATGCACAATAATATATTTTCAACTCTTACGATGTCTCGTTACAACATTTTTGAAAAACAGTGGTGAACGATGAGCTGCAGCCTGACAGTACATAGGTTATCGTCCATTGAGGTTTAAACTTTAAACATACGTAGGAACTCACCGATATTTCCTCAGTCGGTAAACTCATCCTCCTTCCCAATTTCAGACTTAGGCCAATTCATTTTTGCTTTTTCAGTCTAGACGATGTTGCTTACGATGTTGTTTATATCGCTCAATATTTATGGAACTAATCACTGCAGTGAGCATTCCATACTAAGTAGGCACGCTGTACTCCTGTAATCGGTATATTTTGATTCAACTTCTCCCAATTATGATTGGTATGTGCAATGTGCGATATTCCCTGATAGTTGGTTGTTCACAACCACGATGGACGTGTAGTCGAGAGTGTGGCATATAAATTAGGTCTATTCCAGCACGTGACTAACTTCCTTTCTTTTTCTAACTTTTCACCCTACCTCCTGTGATAATTGTAATTTTATTACTTTCAGCCTAAAGGAATATTAAATTGACTCAAAACTCCGTTCGTTGTTATCTGCCTTAGCTACCTAGCCTCTTCGGGAACGCACAGAACAATATGCTAAAGTATAAGCTTAAACTTTCATTATAACCTGAGATATTTTATTGTTCGTTTATTCCAATCACATAATTCAGTTTATTTCGATCTTTTACTGTTTTTTTCATAGATTTTTCAAATATACATAATGTTTCTGGGTCTTGAACATTCTTGGCATAAAATGTCGCAAGTGATAATTAATCTAGGTACTATCCATGAATCTCAAATTACTTTTACGAACGGTGACATTGATGAGCATCTCGATATTTCATCTAAGTATATAGTCCTGGAGTGACGACCCGCACGTCGAACTTGCGTGATGAGATTAGGATGTGGTGTCATCAAGTCAATGTTGGCTGATCGTTCAGTCCAGCTACTCACTGAGCAGCACCAGCGACGATGCCATCGCAGAGATACTTGCTCCATATGACCGTGCAATATTGTGTATCTGAATCACACATCAATAAAACTTGTCGTACTGCATGATGCGATTTGTTGCATCTGGTGATATTTTCCTGTTTGCACCGTCATCATTGAATAGAAGATGAAAATTTAAAGTAAATTATAGCTGTTCTTGTTTTAGTCGAAGCAAATCAACATAATTTTATTTTTCATCTTATTGCATTGAACAATGGTGGAATGTGGTTCTCCCAAGTGAAAACTTCTACACGTGCCACGATTTTCCCTCTGAAGGGCCCATCAGGATATTATAGTGGTCGTTGGATGAGAAGCATAGAAGATGTGGACGTGTGACGGCATATCCCTGCGTCGTATGATGCTTTATGTGTTGGACGAAATCACAATAACTGTGGTAAGAGAAAGATTTAACACGCGACAGCAGCACCGGCAGCTTGTATTTAGATCCCATCCGCTCTCTATGAAGGTCGTTAATTTGTGTTTTACTTCTTGCCGAGGGATTTCCTTTCTTGCTCATGAAACTTTCTCAAGAGCGATTCGAAAAGTGCGTTCTGGTGAATAATTTGTGTTGTGACTTGATATTCGATTTTCTCTAAGTACTTATTTGTTGTTTTTTCGTGTTGAGGAGTTCATGAATGCGGCAGTGAAGAGATTCACGATTTGGTAACAATTTACCTCGAAACTTGCAATGATCGGGTCATGTTTGTAAAGGTTTATTTATCAAATGCACGGATTCTCTCTGATCGAGCTCCCATTTCCCGAAGATGAATTTATTCAAGAGAATGTGTACTTAATGAGCGTTTGTCATATTATTTTGTTGTGACAACGTATTTTTCTTGTACGATCGCACAAATGTATCGGGGTGTTGTAGTCAACTTAAGTTTTGTTGAGGATTGTTGTATAATAGAACATATGGTCACCTGCTGCCTCGTCCATCACCGCAGTGCGGCCAATGACTCGACATGTGCTGCACTCTACTGTACCTGCAGCCTCTTACTGAGCACTGCTGTAGCCGTACGCATTACTCTACACCCTCGCAGCGCACCTGCTTACCCTCACTCTACACCCTCGCAGCGCACCTGCTTACCCTCACTCTACACCCTCGCAGCGCACCTGCTTGCCCTCACTCTGCACTCTCGCAGCGCACCTGCTTACCTCACTCTGCACCCCCGCAGCCTCCTACTTCCCTCACTCTGCACCCCTGCGGTTGAGCGGCCGTGTAGGCGCGGGCCGCGGGCGGCCGTTCAAGCCGATGGAGCGGAGAGAAGCAAGGCTGCGATCACCGCTGCTTGCTTGCGCTGCGCGACATCTCATACACAACTCTTGCTGCATTTACCTAACTTATCGTGGCTTTTGTCCTTTGTTTTTCATACTCGAATAATATAGAAAGGTTTGCCTCGTTCAGCCATGTGTCTGCATTCAAATTTTATTGGTTGTCGTATTTCATTAATTAGCAATCGAAACCTAATGTGTTAAATTAAGGTTTTTATTTTAAATGTAATGTAGTTTGATAATCATTGTTTGTGTAAAATGTAGTATTCATAATCATCACTCTCATTATGAGACGTATACTGCAACAGTATCCTTGTATTTTTCAGATTCAGTTTCGGTAGCTTTATGTACACAATCGGGCATTGCCTCCCTAATAAATTTCCATTGCTTCTTTCGTTTTTTACTTTGTTTCTTCGTTCGGGTGAGTTTTATTCATGTAATTTTTCTTGTAAATGTTCCTGTTATTCAGCGTTTGATTATCTTGATGGATGACACTCGCCGCTGCGCAATTGATGTCGGCTGCTCCAGCATTTGTCATGCTGCCGCGTGGTGGATGATGCAGCAGGTGGTGCGATTGGTGTCAGCTGCTGTAGCCTTCATCACTTTGCATGGTGAATGGCAAGCAGGAGTGTGATGTGTTCTGTACCCGAACGCCACGCCGCTGCAAAATGTCCAGCTGGTTTAATTGGATTCTCGTTGGCATCGCACGTTGACGGGGAAAAGCGGTCGCTTACACATGCTTGGAAAACATCGAGCTTCCTACCCTCGCTTGCAACGCATCGAAAATATTATTCAATCTTTGCTCGTAATTGGGATGTAGAAACCTAGTTTTAATCATACCCCTGCAAATATCACGATTATTTCTAAAGTTTTGCACGATTATTCGTATTAATTTGATCCATTAATAAAATATTTACACGTCTCCTTGCAATTGGAATTGTTTTGAAATACATATGATTTGAACCCTCATCTTTGTGAAGGGTTACATGGTGATGCTTGTAAAGCTCTGATTTGATCGAACCTCGTTTACATCAGTTTTTTACGTCAAAATTTGCCTTACATCATCCAATCAAAAAGAGATAATTTCTATCGCTTACTCTTGTATTTCAGCTTAGTTTGTGTCTTCCATTGCTAAAACTTTTATTCTACCTTCTCGCAAATTCTAGTGATAAAACTTATTTATCTGCCTGATTTGTAATTTATTTTGCTTAAACTTTTACTTTAGCTTAAATTGTAACTCCTATTGCTTAAGCCTGTATTTCATCGTAATTTATGAACGAGTTTGTGATTTTGGTCAAGTTTCGCACAGCTTAATACGTGGGGATCAAAATTCCCCCTTCGCCTTGATTAAAATTGAAAAGACTCGGTTTAACGTTTGGACGGCTCTCGACTGCTGCGCAGGGGGACTTATTGAGAGCTTCGCTCGCTGCTCTCGAGTCATTGAATTACACAGGCAACTATTCTACCTCGTGTTGTTATTGTATTGGGTACTAAGCTATATATCTAAGCAACTCTCGTGTATTCGGGCATAATTCTGATTCAGTGAAGTTGTCGACCGTTTCGTGCTTGTAATTGTTCATATCGAATACCTGCGAGGAGGAAATATGTGTGTAGTGTATGCGAGATGTCTTGTTGGTTTGTGCTGATGTAATGAATTAGATATGTATTGTGATAGCGGCCAATCTCTCCAGCCGCACTAATACAGTTTATAGGATGAATTTTGGTAAGGCTCCTGATTGCTGGATGACCAGTTACGCCTGAAAATTTACTTTAATCCTGAATCTTTGAATACGAGTAAAGATAGTCCAAATACTTGATTTTATTTTTTTTCCATTTTATTAGTTCATTAGTTTCTACCTCTTTTATGTTCACTCCTATCGGGCATCTGTTTTTGTGTTGCCTGGTCTTAATATTTTTATCATTGCGACTTCTTCCATATGAGATTTTTTCGCAATGTTCCTACAGCGCGGGCCCACAGCACAATACAGTGTTGGTCCGACAAAGCCACCTGGCCGACGCTATGCTCCGCCTGACTGCGGCGTCCTCGGCCGTTTCCCTGCGACAGACGCCATTTCCGCGGCGCTATGTGCCCCCCAGCGCTGCCTTCGCGTGGCCTCGCCAGATTTCGGAGCTTTTTTAAGGCGCCAGGAAATGAGTTTATACTTTATTATGTCAAAGAGATGGCATCTCGACGCCCAGATAATGGCAACACCCTGCATGGCGCTGCGAATTCTCGCGTCGCGGTCTCGTATTCGGGGCCAAATTGTGTGCGAGTTTTGCGCCTGCTTGCCTGCTCATTATATAACTAAGCTCTATGCGGCCACCGCGGCACCCTGGCCGACATAATGCGCGGCTTACACAAATTCCATTGGCAGTTGCTTGGATTTGGTAGGTATTATTTTGTTGTGTTATACAATTTAAATTCCATATTCTATCCAGAATCTATTTAGCTTCACTAGATATAATATAAAAATGAAAATCTGTTCAGTGAAATATATTGTTATCGAACGATTCGCCATAGTTATTTCATACCTAATATATCAGCGTATCTAAAATGACATTTTTTAATAACAAGTTAACCTTCATTCAATGATGTGATGTATGTTTTCGCTCGTCATTTTGTGCAGCCTTCTTCTATTCTCAACTTAACGTCGCTAATTTGCAGACCTTGCCGCCTACACTAACGTTTGTATTACGTTCTCCTTTTCTGGAACTATTTTGTAAAAGTTATCGTATTTTATTCATGTGTGTATTTAGCTCTGGTCTTGAACAGGAGATATTTTTAAATCCTCGATTAGAAGTTTCCTGTGTGACGACATGACAAAAAATTCGGTAGTCAAATGGAACATCTCTGCGCCCCACTTGGTGAGTGAGTCTAGCGACGATAACGTCAACGAAATTCACTACTACTCCTCATTGCCGGTATTGTCTTGCACCTCCAGCAGGCCATCACTCTCCAACGATCGAGGCCATTTTTCAACCAGCCGAAGGGACATCGATTGCATGCGTATGAAGATTATGCTCCCTAGAAATAAATTGCTTTCCCGAGAGACCAACCATTTTTAGGATTGCTCACTTATTCCTTCTATTTTAGTCGCTCTCTGTTTTACATCACTGGAATTAGTATGTTATTACTGATGCAAATATTGTATTTGCTCACAACCACGAGATATTTTTATCTTTCATCTGTAAATTAATTTCAATCTTCTTGAATCTTTTAAAAAATAGCACCTCTTCCGCAGTTGTCGTTTCAGGGACGTAATATGCCATCTAAATAATCATCGCATTGAAAAATGTATTATATTTTCTGCAGCGTTTCAATACTAGTTGTTTTTTTTTAGATGTAGATTTGCGTAAAATATCGCTGCTAGTAATAGCATGCAGGAAAATACTGGATGCGCTGCTCCACTGTCCAGTCAGTTCCCCATATACCTTGATTATACGTATATGCTGGCTCGACAAACCTGCGTTGCAGCCCGACAAGTTTCCATCAAACTCCCAGCGTGGGCTATGCGCTCTCCATGATGGCTTTTTGAGCTCCCTTCTAATTCTCATCTGGATTAAACATAAAACTCTTCCTCTGAGCCTGGCGTGCACCATGCAGTTCACGATTGATGATGCGCTTGATAAATTGGTTTCTTCGGTACCGAGTGCACATGTGATTGGAAATGCGCCAATCCCTGCTGTTTTGCCGCATAAAAAGATGACTTTTTCATTGGCACTTTGATTCTCCTGCAATATTTAATTCTTTCACACGTGTGTTGAAAAAAACCTTTTCAGCAATCTTGAGCTATCATAAGAGCTCTGGATGTTTTCAGCGAGATCTGGGCTCTTTTATCTTCATCCACGTAATATCTGCAGCTCTTGTAGCTAAGGGTTAGGTATCGTATCTGGAATTGATGAAATTATAATAAGAATCGTTTCTAAAAATAACGCTTTTAATTTTATGAATGGTTTATTGAAAGTCATTTTGATGAATTCGATGCGAATTTTCCGTTTGATTAAAATTATACACGACAGATGCCTCGATTATTGGTTGCTGATGAGTATTGGTTGCGACGTAGAATTCTAAATGGCTTCAGTAGCTCATAATTTTATTATTCATGTCGTTGTCTTGTCATTGTTGACACTCGGTTTTTTACGAGGGTCATATTCTGTCTGCTGCCAACACTTGCTCGTAATATTCTTCATCTCTAACGTGTATTCTAGAGTGAGAAGTGCGTCTGTAGTGGCTGGAGCTCACCGCGCGCTTTGTTTACGCTTTCTACTCTTTGCTTCTTGAAGGCTTCTTGGCACCCCTCTCGTGCTCTCCACGGCCGCCGAGCCCTCAAAAACCTTCGTCGCTTCCATCCGAGGCCGCCCCCTCGTCGTCCCTCAGGTGCCTCTGCTTCCCTCTCGATGCGTGATCCTAAACTCAACACTGGGAGCCCCTCGCCCATCCCACTCAGAGCTTCCTGTGTCCCGGGGGACTAGGGGTCCAGCGACACAATTTTATGCGTCGAGCTCTAAAATATGTTTAGGTGATCTTTGGAGCTTAAGTGAGACGTTACATGGCGTGTTGAGGCAGAGAGACCGCGCCGGTTGTCACATCGACGCTGCCTTGCCTTGACACACGACTTTCGTATGAAGCCTTATCTCCATTTGTAGGCGTCCTGCCTAACTCACTATGTTTTATGACTCACTTTAGACAGTACCTTCCTCATGCGTGTGACGAAATTTCAACATTTTATCATGGATTGCAAAATCCCTTATCGACGATTGACTGTTTCACTATAAAGTACGAGGCGAACTAGTTAGATGTTTCTTATCGTGATGAGAACATAATTCTATAACTTTCGGAGCTCTGCATGTAATCATGGTGAAAAAAAAAGTTGGGGCAACTTTTGCGTTGTTGTTGGAGGCTATACCTCTTTCCCTTCGATGTTTTAATGGGTATTAAAGCATTCATTCGTATGATAACAGGCTTGGCCTATTTATCGTTGTCAAGGTTCATATTTTGTAGAAGTTATCGGTAATTGCTCGTGAAGCAAGAAGTTAGGCAGACCACGTTGCTGCCGGCGCCGCCTGTTACGGCCGAAATATCGTGTGTCCATGGCACTTGACGAGCGTAACTTATCAGATGCTGGCGCTGCAGCTAATGTTCCGACTGCCGTAGGTTTGAGCGATGTGTGTTGTGCGCGGCTTCCGGGCAATTTATTCGTGAAGCAAGCCTCTCAATTGAACAAAGCTCTCGCGTTCATCAATCCCAGGATTTGGTCAGGTTTTGGACATCGCTGCGATGGCTGGTGCCGTCTTTCTCTAGCGGCATGTTGCGCTTGTTAGACAAGCTCTCGGCGAGAACTTGTTCCAACTTTGCTTCATTGCGACTGCTCTACCATCAATTATCAGCCATTTCAAAATTTGTCTCATTTCATTGTATGAACTTGATACTTGAATCTTTATAATTTGTAACGTGACTCTTCATTTGTGCCGTACCAAAAATTCAATGCTCTGATGGCCGTTTGTAGACCGTCTTCGAATAGCGACACTAGTTTGTGTTTTTCATTTCGTTCCTGGAATATATTCAGTAAATATTTTTTGAGTGATCTTCGTTTCTGTTGCTTTTCCTAATTACCCGTTATAATGCATTTTCCCTTCTCACAAACTTACAGTGTTTTCTGCTTAAAGACCGATGAAGCAGATCCTGGACACTTTTACTCTTCAGAACTCTTTCTCTCTGACACACTTGGTTATTGTTTGTTAGCGGCCCTCGTGATGAGCAGGCAGTGCGCTAGACCGTGACGGTGTTGCTTCTTCATCCTCCTGCTCCCAGGCGCGCCGCCCTCCTAATGTGTCTAAGCAATTTACCAAGATGGATGACTTGCGCTCGCCTTCCCTGGCCCCGCCGAAATTGCATGCTCACATCCGGCTGTTCTGTGCTCACTACCGCCTATCATCGGCCATACCTGCTTGTGCCCTGTTGAAAATCCCACGACGTTGGGGGCCATTTAAATGGTAAATGGCTGCTTTTGTGTAAATTTGTCCATATTTTACATTGAGATCTTCTTTTTTTGCAAAGCTCTCACCTTGACCCATTCCCCTAAATTCAATTATTTTTACAAGGTCACGTTCACAGAAAATTTCAGCATTCATTTCGAATCAGAAGTTTCGTAAAAGTTTTTTTTTAGGTTTTGCTCTCGTTATCTTCAACCCTCGAGCTTCGTAAAAATAAATGATGTTGATCCATCTTAAGATAATTAATTGAGTTTATATGCTTCAAAGTATGCGAATTTTTATGGTATCTGAGTATCTCAATATGATGCGAAATTTTATTCAGACGCTTATCCTGGGTTTGAACTCTTGATCCGCATGAAATCTTCGAGGTTCATTAACCAGTTAGATGTCTCAATTCTGATGAAGATCTGCTAGCAAAGTTCACTCGAAATCTAATCTGGGATTGGCCTTCAATCATTGCCCAGGTCTTATTGCCATTCGCTAATCTGAACTCCTGCCTGCCTAACTTATTGGCCGTGGACCAGCGTGGGCCTTCTTTCTGGCTTCTGTGCTCAATGGCGCATGTAAAACATTCAATATAAGCTTCAGTATTTATCTACGGAAATTCAAATCACTATATTCGTGGAATAAATCTTTGAGTTTAAATTAGAGTTCGTGGAATAAATCTTTGAGTTTAAATTAGAAAGGCAGAGTATGGTTTGGAAATTCATTGAAAAGCGGTGAATTTGTTCAATATGTTCTTCATTATCATCAATGGTGATCAGGAGACACTCAGAAAAGGACATACAAGAGTGACGAATCAAATTTTGGCACGAAATCTTTGCAAATGAATAAGTTGAATTTAATTATATTAAATATATCCGCAAATTATGTCATTATGGCATTTGCATTGGCAATTTAAGCCGAAGTTAAATTAGCATTTCTGGAAGAATAAAGTTATTTTACAAATTGTATTACATCGTAAAATTTGCAAAATATTTAATATTAAATGCATTGTAACGACATGTAGTGATCTCCCTGTTTGTGTTAGGCCAGTGCTCGCTGGTCAATGTTTTTGCTCGTATCCACGATCAACTCAGTTTGTGGGCGAAAATTTCTGTTGCAAGCTCTTTGCGATCACAAAAGTTTGGAGATAGTTTGGTTCACCCAATTTTATTTTTATTTATGACTATAGTTTTTTTCAGGTTTCGGGTTCTTACCTTAGTTGAATGCGAGTTGTTACAGGTGTTCGCTAGTTTAATTATTCGTAAGCAGCCTCACATTTGAAGAAGTTCTTGTGTTTTGTAGCGTCTTATTGCTATTGTGTCTCTTTAATTTAGTTCACTCCCGCAACACAGCATGAATTGGGATTTGGGACAAACTTGTAACGATGTAATTCCAGTGGGCTTCATTGATATCGTTGTTGTATGAAACACCGGTAGCATATCCTGGCGAATACCTTCCATTTTGCCACACATCATACTTGGCAATACCATTTAAGGCCTTCCTAACTACCTCTGGCAAACGGAAAGTTTTTCGCATTTTTTGCCCAGTATTCCAAAATTGTTTCGGAAAGTATAATAGCTACGGTAATTTCCTATGATATTTGATATCATAAAACGTCGGAATTTTTAATTTGTTTCTGATATTTATTCAAACCAAATATTTGACTGGACTTTTTTCCATTTATATTAACGTCAGATAAAACTATTTAGTCATTATTAATATGATGTAAATAAACACTACCGTACCTCCCACAGAGTTAAGTGTACGAAATGTAATTCTCAGGATTATATGATACATAAGCTGGTGGTTAACACCATTAGAGTATTCGCATTCTTCCGTGTGTCGCCAGCATCTGTCTATTCCCTGTAAGATCTCATGCAGTTTATTTGCTCAGTGCACTGCTGCCTCAAATGTTCTCGCTGAGTGACACACTTTTTCGCAACCTCACTTAACAGATGGATAAACTTTCGAGCAATTTTCTGCTTGTAGTTGAGCGCGCAACTTTCATTCATTTTATGGAACGTTATTAGTCTTCTTTTGAAACGAAATGTTTCTACTTCAACGCAATACTGACTAATTATAAGGTGAAAAATAATCGATTAATTTGGTCATTTATGCGCAGCATGAAGATTATTGTTGTAACACCAGTAATTGTTTACATTTTCGCTTTCACTTTTTAAGCAGCAACGATTTCTAATGATCAGGTTGATTTTATTTTTGCAACTGAAATGTTAATAGTCAAGTGTGACATGTTCGCAACACATGCGGCCGCTCTGAGTTAACGAGCTGCCTAGCCACTAGAGGCCCGTGTTACACAGGCCTCTTGGCAATATCGCTTGTACACCAAACCACCATAAGGACCAAACCAATTTTCCAGCTAAGCCTGCGACTGAGCTTGTGACGGACGTAATTAACCACGCCGGAGCTTACGTCTGAACCAACATTAATATTCTGCCTTCATGATATTGAAGCTTACGGTATTGTAGAGGCCTTAATCCTCATGTGGCTGTACAACATTTTGCAAATTGCTTGTAATTTTGGTCGCAGTCTCGATCGCATAGTTTTAATTATATGGGATTACTAGGCGTTCCTCATTGAACGAGCAAGCTTCATTAGAAGCATTTTGTAATTTTCCACGCGACATATCGACTGTGAGCAAATCTTGTTTCGACGAATTTGAATTTTGGCGATGAAAATGTTGATTATTACTTTCTTTTGTTTAAGAACAAACGCCACTGTAAAAACTTCCGAAATTATGTTTTCCCTTCAGAAATTATGAACCTTGCTCCTTATATATTTTGACGCAATACCAATCGTCTTTTTCTTTATAAGCGTGGCACTTGCAAGTTTTTCAAGGTTTGCCCTCCACCAAAGCCCACGATATAATTTTACCGCACATCTAGACTCTCTGGCTGCTACAGCGACTACTCCTAGCCTGGGGTGTAGGGGAGCGGTGATTGTCGTGCCCTATCGCAGGCCCGAGCGCCCCGTCTCCCGGACCGCCTACCCGCCTCATTATCGGACTCTTGACACCGGCGCGCTCCCTCAACACATTCGCCTCACAGGCACGCACGCCGCATTTCCCTTAGCCTCTCCTCGGGCTCAAAAAGCCTCCATTCTTCATCATGAATGAAAAGAGTCTGTTGCCGGTCATTTGTTGAAAAATCATTCATGAAAAGTTTACCATAATGCAATGCAGATCACCCTTCTGGCCTGCCAATCTGGTTGTGGGCTCACGAACTGGCTAGCTTATCTCCACAAGCGAGCTGATCTTCAGCACATATGCGTTCCTTTCATCAAATTTATTTTAAAGTCTCTTGTTAAATTATTCATTTGAAAGTTGGGCATGGATTCTTTATTTTGAATGAATAAGTCATTGATTCAGTAAGAGCTGGGCCAAGTGGTGCTTAATGAAAAGATTAGTCATAATGGGGAACTAAATTTGTCCCTTTGTACACCAAATTTCTCAGTACCTACTGAGCGACGGTATGCACTATTCTCCGCCACACTACGTCAGTCGGCGTGTTCTCAAAATCTCTAAATAATTGATGAAATGCATCTTCTGAAGAAAATATTTCTTAGCTTTCAATGTCAGAATTAATATGTGTCATTTAGATACGTGCTTTCCCGACCTTGATCAAGGAAGCGTTTGCTGAATGTTTAAAACGGTTGCTTAATCCTTTGTGACAGCTAACGTTTGCGTTTGTTAGCTCAGGACCAAATGCCGCATTGCAAAGTATTCGCTTGAATGTTGGGGAATTTGGTAGAAGCAGTTGCTCCCGTTGGTGGGTGAGGCAAAAGTTTCCTAGACTGCCTGGCCTTTGATGGTGGTCCCTAACGCGGCCTTTGTGTATACTCTCTTGCTGGAGTCCTTTCATTAGAGCAACGCTAGAACCCTTTCTGCTCCTCCTCGCTCTGCGCCACAAAAACTACACCTTTTTCATTAATATTCTCTTCCTTTCTTTGCTGCCTTCTACGTTTTTTTGACCGCGTTTTCGAGACCCGAGATTATTTTTTACCCTGCCCCGTGTTCGTTGGAAATTTCCTTATTCTTGACAGATGGTGTGGCTTGCGCATATATTACTGACTTGTCTCAGGCTTTGAGCCGCTTTTCCAAAACAATGATTTAGTTATTGTGCTGAACTTCTTACATAACTCAAATAATGATGAGTTTTGGTGCGCATCACGTAATATTCATGTAGATGTGTTTATCTAATTATACATTTTTCTCCATTAATTGCCCCTGATGCTGATATTTCTTGAAGACTTTTTTGGGAGCTCCAATTAATATTTTCAATCTTACTTTGTAATCCAGTTCACGACGAGCTGCTTGTCGCTAATGCAACATTAATTTCGGTTTACGCAAGGTCCCATTTAGTTATGCAGGTCCGTTGCATCGAGGAGCATCATGTGTGCAGGACAATTTTCTACGCTCTACACGATGCCGCGAGACAAGCCGCCATGAATATGCAGGCCTGCGTTGGTCCGCAGCGCAACGTCCTGCTAGAAAAGTCCAAGCGTGTGGTACCATCAATTCCCTCTGCGATCTTCAATATTCTTCTCATGCGTTCCAAAAATCCTTCGTCCCTTTTGAAACTCGTTCGCCGTGTGGTCGAGCTAGCCTTTTGATAATTGTGTTATTTTGAAAAATTTTCGGTTCAACTTAACGAAGAACAAAACAAGTAAGTTAGATCCGGTGATAAAGATGTCTCAAAACAGATGATGATTCATTAAATTTACGGAATGTGACATCGTCGAGTGTTTTCCCATTTAATTGTCATGTGGTTCTTAATTCGAGATCGTCGTTTGAAGTAATATTTGGGGCAGTAATTTAGGCTGCCCTCTGATTGCAATATGAACGCTCATATTTTGTTGTTTTCATTTTTATGGAAACAAGTATTGTTCTGCTGCATCCTCCATTTATCGAGCATTAGACACTTTCTTGTTTTAAAAAGCACCAGTTTGATAGAAAGAATTACCGTGCAGCTTGACATTGCAACATCGCTCTGTTGTTGAACATTTTTTTCGGATCCCTTTAGGGGACCATCAAATTTTTTTACCCAACGTTTGGTCGTTTTTAGGCGTAAATTTATCTGATGGAGCCCGATTTTGGAAGTGAGTTTTTGCAGCTGAAGTTCATTTATTAAGTCCCAGGCGGGGCGTGGAGCTCTGGCATATTTTCTTTGTTTAGAGCGTATATCCCCAGTGGACGAGGCAGCTCGGTGCGCTGTACTCTAAGAAGGTATTGTGTTCGCTTTCAGTTGTGCATGCAGCAAGCGTCCCAGAATGGGCTACGCTGCTGCCCGTCTCGCATTCATAAATGCCTCTACCAGATTGTTCTTGTTCTCTGCTCCGTGCGCATTGTACGTTGTGACACCAACTCGCGTCATTTTCCAGCATCAACTATAACTTATATATTTCTGTATCACTCCAAGTAATTTTTTAATGAAGGCCACATGCATGGTTACCTCTATATGAGCGATCTATTCTAGTTCCTCGTGCTTATTTATCAAACAAATTGCCTTTTACAGATTCACATTATAAAGATTATCCTTCAATAGAAATGAAGTAAATGTTATACATAAGTCAATTTTGAGTAGAAGGATTTAGTTTTATATTGAAGTCCGATTTAGAGTTTATCTACGATTTTTTTCCTCTGGTTTTAAATAATTTACGGGGAATTTTTTCTTTAGGTATCTTTTATGGCACGTCTTGAGGGACTAGCATGAGTGCTGTCAGGTCTAGGGGCTTATGCATCCTCGCAAGTGCGCATCGCGTTTGGCTTCTGATCTGTTCTCTTTGTGTGCTCTACCTCATTATGTCCCTGCTGCTGCAACTACCTCTGCACTATACTTCTTACATTGAAAAAAATTTTCCGACTGCACTGTGTGTTTTGCGAAAGTTTCTTTTGCACGAAATTTAGTTTCAAATATCTTCAATCGCACGGCAGAATTTTTGGTCTCGCATCCAAGGTTAAACCCTTGCACACGATTTGCAAGTTCAACATTTAGCTTAATCTTAACATGAATAAGTTGCCACTCCGACTCCTAACATTTTTTCCCCAAGGGTTTCTTGCTAACACATTTTGCAATAAAACGGGGCTGAGTAGACTGCTGGTGGGCGGGTAGGGAGATCGTTTCCTCAGCTCCGTTCTCATGCAATAATTAAATGCAGTTTTGTTTGCCCACGAGTCATTTGCTTATCTATATTGCTACATAGACTTTATTTTCTCGTACTTAAGATTTATGTTTTAATGATAAATTATTTTCACGTACGCATATTTATGTGCATTACTTGTGCTCCCAAGACCCACTTGAGTAAATACAGTACTGAGTACTGATTAATAGAAAGCTTGTTGATATAAAATTTCGTTCATTGTAGCAGTATTTTTTGGTTTTCCTATAAATACGCGGCTGCTCTTAATAAGAAGAGAGAGAAATAACTTCTTCGATATACGCAATTGCCTCGAAATATACTATATTTCTCCATTCCATTTCACAGTTTTTCTCTTTTCCACACCTCCGCCTGAATTCACTTTCCCACTGTTTCTAAATGTTTGTTTTATTTTATTATACTTTTAATTTTGTTTCTTCCGTGCTTCTTATTATTATTATTAATACATTGCGCTCGTCGTTTGGTTGTCATTATTAAGCTAAACGACGTAAAATTCATGACCGTGTTGGTTTCGTTGGGACTGTCATTAAGGGGACCGGCTAACCTAAAATTTTCAATCTTGGCGTTTTCCACTTTTTGGGCTCATCTTAAAGCTCACTTTTCAACGCATTCAACGGTACCAGAATCATCCCTGTGCGTCGAAAAATGATTTCGTGACAGCTTCCCAAAGAAGGGCAGTTTTTAGGCCCTTTAACAAATCCTTTTACATTTTACGTATGTATGTGAAGTTTCATGATAATCGGATAATAACTGAAGAAGTTTTTCCGGAGCTTAGCCGGTCCCCTTAATTGCGCTGTGTGCCCATCTTTGCTAAGCGCGTGACGATGACCATTGCCAATAGATTTATTGCTTGCGATTTGCGCCCCCAACTGAGCAAAGAAATGTGTTGCACGTCTGCATGAGTGACTCATGTCGCTGGAGCAATGCTCATTGCTTGGTCATTCTGTACATTCATTTGAGCCTGACGTGCGTAATATATGCATGCACACAGTTTACTGAAGTTGGAACAAACTTCGTGGTGCTGCATGTACAATGTTCTAGTCAGATTTTTTTTTTTTGCTAAATTTCAGTGGTAAGTTTTAAGGGACAGGTTTGATTGAAGTTTGGCAATTATGCAAAGTGCATATGTTAGGCATATCTATACAAAACCGAAACAAGATTTCAGGAGTAGCAGTATATATATGGCCCGAAAATTGGTTTTAACGCCCTAAATTTTGATTGCATAAATTATTAATAATTACTTATAGTGGGAAGCCGTTATCAAGTCATGCAACCAAAAGCTAATAGCGTCGTCGTTATAAATAACGTTAGTTTTATCATTTCCATCTTTGAGATCGAAATTCCCTGTTTCGTACTTCTCTCGTTCTTTAGCGCTCTTTTCTGGCGTAAATAACGAAGCCTTCATTGAACGAGAAGTTATCCTACCAGAGATCAGAAGCTTATCCTTGAAAATTGAAATGCACTGCCGGTCATCATACAGTCACCGGACGCTTATGCAAAGCAGGAGTGGACTCGTGCTACGGCTGTGTCTGAATTCCGGAACGCGGCACAGCATCGGCCGTACTAATTCCAGAAGAGCAGCACGTGCAAACCTCACGCGTCTCGTGACGCAGTACTCAGCACGCGCTATCTTCTTCCTCATCTAGATGTTGTGATAGAACTATTTGGTGTTAATTTACGTAAACTATTGAGTATAGCAACCTGAGGACGTTTGTACGCAACAGAGAACATTTTAAAGTTGTCGTACGTGGCGGCAAACATCAGTGCAAGTCATTTTGCGCTCACTAGAACGTATCCTTTTGGGAAGTAGGCTTGTGACAATATTGCTCCGGTTACTCGTGCCAGGCGGGAGAGGGTTGATTACTTTACTACCGACATATTATTTCTAAAAAACTGCTACAATTGAGCCTTTAAAGTTACATAGCAAATTGAAATTATAACAATTTATGAAGTATGATCGAATGTGCCGTTGTAATTCAGAAATACTTATGTTTTTTTAAAGGGTCACGGGCTTTTATATCTACCAGTTTTTCTTGCTGCTATATATAAATCTGTGTCTTCGTTGTCATATTGAAACGATATTTGATGTGTATTAATTGTAACACAGCCTGGTTGGCCTATATGCATGTTATCCAACTGACGCCTCGACTTCGCCGTTCATAAGGGCCGTTTCCGAACCGACATGCCGTGGTTGTTCAATATTCATGTAGCCTGTACGTGTATCGGCTCGCAGGTTTATAGAGGACTCTAATAATTTCGAGAGATCATTGTGGCTCCAGCGCTGCTGCACAATATGCATTGGTTATCAGTGTTTGCCTCAACGAACGCTTATGAGAGGATCAGTACCTCTGATAACAATGCTTGGTCGCGCTATCGAGTGCTGGGTTTCTAAAGGATTGTTGTTACCTCTTGTAATTTTGAAACTCAGTTCCGCACTTCAAACACTTCCTATAGCAAGTAGTTTTAAACGTCCTTGCACTCAATGTTGATGTGATTGTCATGTTGTAAAACTAATAATAAACTTAAAATTGGTTTTAAAAAGTAATTGGTATCCTTATTATAAAGCTGCGATACAGTTTTGCTCCTTACCTACTGCAGTAAAACGAGCAACCGGCACCGAAACGACGGAGTTTCGGCTGGAATGAATGCTCGTGAGCTGCAAGGAAGTTGACTAAGAAGTGGCGCTCCCTGTGGCATCTCGCAGGTGCGCTTAAGCTGTAGGGGATTTTGGTTAATGCTATTCGGCAGGGCAGGTATCTGTTCAAAGTTTGTACTTGTGCTGCGGTGCTATACTCCTGTAGCGCTTCCCTCGACGCTTCCTCTCTCCCCTCACTCATGGAGTTATCGATTTACCAGCCTGAAGTACGCGCGACCCTCTCTTCTCGCACCCTGTTCCAGTCCGCACTTTTCATTCAAATTTAATTTAGCTTGACTAAAAAAATATAATTCGGTAACTATTTTTGAAAATGTCATAGTGAAATTACGGTAGTTTGTTTTTCTTACATTTCGAAAAGAAAATTTTCATTGTTTGGATGAACAGTTTATTTTTATTTTGATTGTGAGGTCTACCGATGCCATATTCATCCGCGACCTGCAAGCTCCCTGTATTCTTCATCCCTGTAAACTTGGCAAACCATCAATTATTCATAGTGGCAGGAGTTAGACGCCCATACGGTTCTTGGGAGTCTGGAGTCTTGCTGGCATATTTGTCGGCCGTCGACTTCTCCTGCTTCGGGTACCCGACTCAACATTGCCTCAAGCGCTTCAACTGCCATACTTCGCATCTGCCTCAAAGAATTTCTGATGCAGACAACTGCACTCTCAACTCCGGGCTGAATTGCTCTCCTAATTCCAACGGAACTCAAGGCTTGGTCTTCAAAGGATAGAAGTATTGCAGCTAACCTCTCACAGGTATTGCCCAGCTCCGCACCCTGAGAGCTGGACAGTTTCCGGTCAACAAACGATGAATAATGGACTGACTGCATTTCTCCTCACTTGACAAATATTATAAACTCAGGGTTAAAAGCAGACAATAATTCTCAAGGTTTAATAAACTTAATTTATTTTGAGGACTCAAAAAATATCTTTTTTAAAGGGAGACTCTCACTCAAACGAGGCAAATTTAAGTTTTAGAGGACCTTCTCCCTCTTTGTTATTCTTTAGACCATCAGAATCCAGAGCGATCACAAGTAATTTTAGGAACCGTTTCACTACGTGATATATGGCTTAGTTAATAATTCGTATTACCGGCTTAATGGGAAAAGAAGATTAGTCGTGAGAAGTTGAACCGTGTTTGTGTTCAGCCTCTGAACTTAAGAATCTACGTTGTCATAATCACTCGTCGCCGAAGAGACGTTCAACAGTCATCGGACTTGCCTTCGATTTCCTCGCTTGCCTGGAAATTTTCCCGAAGACGTCGCTCTCTGTAGACTCGTTCATAACCGTTCTATTTGAATGTCTGAGGCAGTTTTCCGACCTGAGTGCTTTGTTCGGGCGCAGTTCTTTCCATTTAATCCAAAGGCAGTAGCGGAAAACATTGCTTCCGATGGTGCGTGCCGCATGGGTGGACGCTGCGGCAACGATGCTTCTTTTCAGACAGCGCCGTCAACTCTGCAAGGATTGCCACAAATTCTATTTCGATTGTATTTGCTTTGAGACAAGAACGTTTTACTCGTTCTGTTGTTTGCAGTGGCTTATTTGCTGACTATCTGTTGATAACCATTATTTTACATTTATTCTACCCTAAGTATTTTCATGGATTTGTTTCAATTCTGTTAAGCTGTTAGTAAGATCATTTATTTGTCACTTCGGGTTGTCGTCCAGCATTAGCTTCAACTGTAGATTTTTTCCACTTTTGTCACTGGCCGAAAGAACAATGGTTTTCGTTGCATGAATGACTCTCTCGCGGTATTTTAAATGTTTTTTGAATCATAAGATACAATAAATAATTTAATTGTGATAAAAGTAGTTTTTCGAACGGATCGTCACTATTTTGGGAGTTAAATAAGGTGATTACGTCCTAATCTCGCTCGCTGTGCACGGGTTTATTGTTTCACGTTTAAGAATTGTGTAATTAATCGAGGAGTAAATTGTGAACGTTAATTGAAATGTCTGATCGCCATCATCTAATGCAGGGTTGAATCAGTTGCAAGCCTCGTGCGCTGCTGAGAGAATCTGATGTTTTGCTGACATGATTCATGAACGTTACCGAGATAATCTGTGTCCATGTGACCGCCGGAAATGAACGCAGAATATATGGAGTTCAATGGTATTGTTATGCGGAGTATCGGCTGCAAATAACACGAGGGTGCGGATCACTCAGCGAAGCCATCACTCTTTCCCCTTTAGTGTTTCCTGGCCCCTCTCAATATTGCAGGGCAGCCAGGCTAGCCGCTCACTCACAACTTTTCTTACGACCTCAAGCTTAGCAATGCTTTTACTAACAACTTAGTGTGGCTTCTAACTCGCTACTTTTCCTGTGACCTCAAGCTTAGCAATGCTTTTACTAACAACTTAGTGTGGCTTCTGACTCGCTACTTTTCCTGCGACCTCAAGTTTTACTAACAACTTACTGTGGCTTCTGACTCGCTGTTTTTTCTTACGACCTCTAGCTCAAAAATTCTTCTACTGACAACTAAACGTGGCTAATGACTCGCAATTTTTCTTACAATTTTAAGCTTGAAAACGTTCTTTTGTTATCGTTTGCAATTCAAACGCTAGCTCGTGTGGCTATTTTAGCTGTATAACTGCAATAATTGAGGATCAAAGTTAGTTTATTTCACTATCGTAGTATTCAATCAGGTAAACGTTAGTGGAATTTCCTGTAATGACGCTCGTTCATGCATTGATGGTACAATTTCAATGAGCTCGTACTGATCATTTTTAAAGCAGATTTCACAACTCCATGGTATTTGTTTATGCAACGACGCTGACCACGACATTTGTTTATGCAACGACGTGGTGAAACATTTGCGAAATCGAATGAAGGTTTCAGAATTATCTTCCTAATGCAAGATAATGCAACGCATTCAAAGCGCCGTGTTTTACTCTACGATTTGCATATTTCAATGAACATCGTTGCCATTCTGGTTTGCTATGCAATTAAACTAGCAAAACTTTTACATTGGTTATGCCTGAGTTTTGTTCACTTCGTTGTCCCTGTAGCAGAGATTGTCCCGATATTAGATTTCGTATCATAGGTTTTGTGCAGAAAGCTTCCTTTGAAAGGAGAAGGCAGGTCCGTAAGGTTGCGTGCCAGAGCTCAGTGTGAAGCAAGTGCAAGTTCTTTGGTCCCTATGCGAGACATTGTCACCAGCTCGGCATCTCGTGATTCGAAGCTGTTTACTAGCCTCACATTATTGGTCGAGCAGGAAATGGGCCAATTGGTTTTGTGTTGGTTTGCAGTCCGCTTGCTGAGAATACTCGCACTTTCCCCCAATTTTTTCATGCCTAAAAAATACATTGGCGGCAATTTTCAACCGGACCGGATTGTCACTCGGTTATTGCTTGAAATTATATAAGCTTACTGCTCTAAATTGCCTCATCTTCTGGTATCACTTAACTAGGATCGTTCTCACGTGATTGAAAATAGAATTGAATCATTTAAAGAATTTACCTAGATTTCCATTGTGAATATCCAACAATATCCGACTACTCTTATAGTGCCGGAAGTGCTATGGGAAAAGTCTTGCGCGGATCGGTGTTGTGCAGGTGCAACTTGCGTGACATCAGTCTCGCAGAAAATTTGCTTTCTTCGCCGCTCCTTTATGATTGGGCGCAGTCCTCTCGGAATCGCATCATCGCTACGGCAGTTGGGCTCATCTGAAGTATTCATTGCTGATGCGTTGCTGCTTCGCCTACAATAGAGTGTCATTTGGCTCGCTGCTTAACCGAGACAATGGCAAACTCATTTGGGTGTGGATTTTTCTCTCCATTGCTTCGCGGTGTGATGCTTTGAATTTTTCCCACAGATGATTTTCCTTTGTGCGTTCACGTCACAGATGTTCCATTGGACAATTGTTGTATTTCAAGGCTTATTAAGGTGCTAAGATTGTTCTCACTGAACAAAGGAAACCTTCGAATTTGGTTTCCCTTTGTGTGACACTGATTGATGAAATTGCAGAATTTCAATCGTTTCAATGCCCGATGCTTCATCTTTAATTCAATATTTTCTTTTTTTTTCTATAACGTGTTTATTGAATTTATTTTATTAATTTACTTATTTACCATGTACTCGCAATTTTTCTTGCGAATAGAAAAAAAGGCTTAGATATTCATATTACCGTTATGAATGAGAGGATTTGAAAAATGCAATTAATAATTTAAATTCATGCTTGTGCTGCATTCATGCCGTCCGGAGGAGACGCTTGTAAAGTTACTGTTAATAATCGAGCAAGAGGCCCCGTAACTATGTTGCGACGCGAACTTCCTAATTGGTTTGAGCTCCTTGCCTTCACTTCAGGCGTGACGGGACGAAACACTTGCACATATCTCTGACGTATCTCAGTGATTGTGCTCAACATTCTTCCATGACAATTTTGATTACGGTGTATGGCTATTACAGTGCATTCACCGCTGTGGCAATGATCACGTTTTCTCTTGAATTGCGCTCCGTATAAATGTTGTTACGTCGAGTATTCTATGTGAAGGTTTATATATACCGTGCAAGAAGAGTTGATTTGGAGAAAATTTTGAGCCTTGATAGCTTGACTCGGATGGCGAACTTACCTTCACAGCTTACTATTTAATTCAGTTTGGAGAGTTTCCAATTCCCGAGTAAATACCGTATTGATTTTCTATGCGATTGCCTCTCTCGTTCCCCGTCGCAGCAAACAGGGGTCAAGGGAGTGGGCGTCGCAAGGGCGTCTTGATATATCTTAACTATTTCACTACATTTGTGTCTTCGCTTACAAATGCAATATTTGTTACTGGCTTCGATTTTATTCCCGTATCCATAATTTTTCTAAATGAATTCTTTTTGAAGGCGAACTAAAATTTAGTAACTCTAAGTAAACTCAGAAGCCCGATTTGACCTTCTTTTTCTCCTAATTCTTTCGCAACTAATTGTTTACTTTGAACTGGAAATGGAAACACGGTGAAAATTTCAGCTTCGTATGTATGTTCTTCGTCTCTACGGTTATTATGTTAAGATGTTATGCGATGTTAAGAATCGGCGACAGGCCTACGGCCTAATAAACGCTGAAACCGCTATTATTATTATTATTATTATTATTATTATTATTATTATTACGTGGTAGACATTGCGGTTATTATGTTAAGATGTTATGCGATGTTAAGAATCGGCGACAGGCCTACGGCCTAATAAACGCTGAAACCGCTATTATTATTATTATTATAATTATTATTATTATTATTATTATTATTGTGATATGGTGTATATTGCGTACTGGCAAGCATACCTCAATGAGTTTGTTTGTTTGCATGTGTGCAGGAAGTCGGGAGCATCATCGGCAAGAAAGGTGAAATCGTCAAACGTTTCAGAGAGGAGGTGAGCCTTAATTGCATAAACTAAATCTTTTCGATGTAAAATGTAAGAATTTTATTAGTTGATCAGTCCCTCTTGTTCGCTTTGATAAATAACTTTGACTTTCGAGTATTTGTATATTAAAAGCAATTTTCATTTTGAAATTATCGAACGCGTGAGATGCAATGCAATGAATATTTCCTAAGATTTATCACATTTTACTTAGTCTTCTTTGAGAAATATTTCCGAACGAGTGCACCTTTTATTTTACTAATTCGATTCAAGTGTTATGCCTTCAAGTGAAGGGTTAGATTCCGTTGCAATCTTCTTAATTATTGTTTAGTATATATGCATCAAAATGGCAGTTCAGACTTCAGTATCAGTAAGCCGTCGTTTTAACATTACTTAAAAAGAGTTGTTCTCATTCGTAATTATTTTCAGTCTGGAGCCAAGATCAACATCAGCGATGGATCGTGCCCAGAACGCGTGGTCACGGTCACGGGCACCACAGAAGCCATCTTCGCTGCCTTCAAACTTATTTGTGCCAAATTTGAAGAGGTATTAGCATTGTTGCGTGATATAAATTTATTTGCTGGTCGATTTATGTCGTTCTTTTTTAGGATCATGTGTCAACCGTGGCCATTATTCTGTAAAATTGATTTGTTGCAACAGGTTTCCATGAATTAAAAAACTACCAAAATTTCATTGATCGTGGATTAGGAGGCTATAACGGCTGTTTATAAACTACAATACATTTCCTACTACAAACGGCTGTTTGTAGGAAATGTATTCCAATATAGGTATTTTTAATTGTACTGTGGACGATCGCGAAAAATGGTCAGATTAAAAGCGTTTGAGTGCAATTTGAAACGCCGATTATTGACCACCATTCCAGGTGAAAAACGTGTAGTAATGTTTTGGAGACATGCGATGTTTTCACTTGAAGTTGCTTGCATAGCGTCACGAAGATAATGACTTTACGGTGCTGGAGACGATCTTAGAGCTCATCTCATTTAGGCAGCCTCTTTAGGGATTGTTTATGCCGCCCTGATGGGCTCTTAAATCCTCCCTCTCCGCCGCTCCAGCGTTTCTTCATCAACCGAGAATCTCTCCATCATAGCACATGGACTTTTTCGCAGCTTCTGTTCGATAGTCTGGTATTTCATAGTAACTAAAGCTTAGAGCATTGCTGATGAACTGTGTATCGCCTGTTGAATTTTCATGAGGGAATTTGTTTATTTATTCGTTCGCTTTGATGCCATATTTCCCGTTTCTCATTCTGTGCTTCTTATTTCATGTTGTTAACATTTTCAGATTTTTCTTCGTTATTGCATTTTTCGGGTTAAAATAATCACATTTGATTGCGTCTGTTAGCACAAGCAGCATTGCAATGTACGTTCAGCTGGGACTTGATGGTTGTATTTGTGTGCAGTTCCTGGGGCAGATGTACCAGAACAACAGTTCAATGGGCGGGTCTGGGCAGCGACCACCCATCACTTTGCGGCTTATCGTGCCGGCATCGCAGTGCGGTTCGCTCATCGGCAAAAGCGGATCTAAAATCAAGGAGATCCGCGAGGTGACGGGCGCTTCCATCCAAGTTGCGTCTGAGATGCTGCCTAACTCTACGGAGCGCGCCGTGACCGTGTCTGGCACTGCTGAGGCTATCACTCAATGTGTTTACCATATCTGCTGCGTTATGCTCGAGGTTGGTCGTCATCACGTAGTCTTATTATAGTTGTGTTTACGTTACGTCTACCCAGTTGTTCTCGGGCACCTCGGGATGTGAAAGTATTCCTAGTCATGTCGGGTGTTCCAGTGGTATTTCTTAAGTATTGGGCTTGGGCAATCATTGAATAATTTCATGTTATAAACAGTCGTCTATTCTAATAGTATGTTTCGATAGTGGTTGGTAGCAACGTAAGATGCAAATCACTTGGGCCGAACATTTCGTTGCCCAATCAGAAAAATTCATCAGGAAAGAATAGTAACGTTAGCGCCGAAGAAATAGACCCATGGCCTTTTCCTGATTTTTGTACTCTTCGTGACTTATTCAGAGGAGATCTAAAAAGCGGCTTTTTAACCTGATCTCTCCAAAATCTGACGTTGGTTTGAATTAGCTACTGGACTTATTATTACTACTTATATAACATTATATTATTACCACTACTACTTAAATTACTGGACTCGTATGTCCCATTCAACATAGCAAAATCGAGAAACAGACATGCTCTAATCTGATGTTTGCGTTAATTTTCTCTGTTAGACAATTTTTCAGTTCCTTGCATTAAAACTCATTCTATATCTTTAGTCCGTGCTCACCTTGCCTTGTACGCGTTCTTATATCATAATTACCTTGTTGCAGTCGCCCCCGAAAGGCGCGACCATCCCGTACCGACCTAAGCCACAAGCGGCTGGCGGGCCTGTGATCCTGGCTGGTGGACAAGCTTACACCATCCAGGGTAACTACGCCGTGCCCTCAGCTCCTGATGTAAGTACCTCGCCGTTCTGTCCACCTCCTCCAGGAGGGCCTCCTGGCCCCTTTATGACCGCCCAAATGAGCCCTCTGTTGGCCCCAGTACCTGTCTCGGCACCATCGCCTGGCCCACCTCATACTGGACACCATCACCACCACCAGTTCCTGCCACAAATGGCCCCTGCGCCGCCCCACATTCAGCAGATGCCTCCTCCGCACCCTGCTGGACCGCATGAACATCTCAAGAATGGTCATTTTCCTGGTCAGCTGATAATCCAACCTCACCTCCACCATCTACAGGATGTAAGTGAGGGCGACGCTCCACCTCTTCTCCTCCCACCATCCAATGGCCTCCCCCTGGACAACCTTCTCCGTCAGAGATCCACCACCACCACCATCACCACCTCACGCCATCTTCTTCCGTCCGAAAATACACGATTACACCCATTCTTGAACACGTGAGACTCGACTTCTCAGACCCAACAACTGAGTCACTCATACATTTGATTCCATAACACGAGACTCATAACGCTCTGTAACATAAGCCATTGTAACATAACTCGACCTGCGCCTTTGACTGCACACAGCCTTTACCTTTGATCCGTCCGTCTAGCCCCTCTGACGTCCTCCCTCAACCCGACCCTCCAGTTTGTAGCTTGGCCAGTCTGCACCCCACCCTCTCTCCTCTCCATATCTGCCCACCTGTCCGTAGCATCTTAAGCTTGTATTGCATGGCTACGGAAATAACAACCGGTTGTATACCGTTTCTCATATCTAAAGTTGAATATTTTAGTGTCACATATATACTCTGATTATAATAAATTCCAGATGCTTCCGATTTCTACTAAATGTTTTTGTGTGCGTGTCTAGCTGTGTTATGTGTACTACGAGCGTCGGCGACAGCAGCAGCGCTCAGACTTGATCTTAGGCATTGGAGAGGAGGGGGCTGATAAGGGGGGCAGGCTCCCCTGCATCTCTGGGCCCGACACTTCATCAGTCTTATAGTTACACATGAACTCACATGCACATTGTACGCATCTCCAACACTCGTAGTCTCTTTAAATATGTAGGGAAATTTTTGTCATCTGCTCGCTGTAGACGGCGCTTGCTAAATGCTTCGACATTTCACAAGAAAGTTTTTCAAACAACCTGCAGTCTCTCACTTTTTTTCTGACTATGCCAATACGAATAAGGCCAGCTGGAACTTGCGTACAAAGTAATGATTCTAAGTTTTTTAGATCATTAGCTTAAATACAGGACAATGAAGTCTCCACTCACTCATCTCCTGTCTGCCGCCCTTACACGATTTCGTACCAATTCACCATGTCGTGTTTTCCGCCTCAACTTGAAGTGTCTACTTGCTGTGACCAATTGTGTTTCCTTTTGTATTTTTCATATCCATTTTCTTTCCTAGATTTGTTTTGGCGCATCCTTGGTGCTTTCTAATGTGAACCGACGCTCTATTCCGAACTTGTATGTCCCCCTTGCTCCTGAATCTGTTGTTGGCCGATGTATCACGGAAATAACTGCCTACTGCGGTGAAAGTTTTCTGTGGTGAAAGAGTAAGACTTGTGTTCGACAACTCCTAGTAATTGGTCTGATGTCCTAAGTGAACGGTACCAACGTGCGTCACTGTCTTCTAACAAAAGTTACGTCTATGTCGCGCCAATTGACGTTTTTCAAGATGTCCATTTGACGCACTGACGCGTTCTTCTGAAACTTGGCTTTTGCAGACGTTCTTTGTAGGCTGCGTTAAAAATCAAGTCACAAATTTGTCCTTTCTTCCATTCTAATGCCATCTTATGCAGCCAGCTAAACTTGAGTCTACGTAAGATCGATTGCAGCGTTCATTTCTTTTTTTTTAATTTAAAAAAGCCGTTTTTCCTACTTTCATAATCAGAGGGTAAAAATGCGCTTATAATAAACAAAAATTTCGACAACTGTCATCGCTCTATGGATGATCATGACATTTAGTAGATGTTCAAAACTTTTACAATGTTGGGCATTAGTTTTATATATATTATTTTCGTTGTTTTATGTGTTGTACATACGACGCTTTCATCTTGTTTACCTACGCACTCCTTGCTTGCATACTATCGCATGTTTCTTCTACCTTTCTTCTACCGCCCTCACTGTCCTCGTATTCTTCCCTAAGGCACCGCCCAACACGTCCACTTCGTGTGAACTTTCGCTCCTTCATTTCCGAGACTTGCTCTTCAATCTCTCTAGTTTATTGTATCATTTTGTACTGCAATATCCTGCAAACACGTTAACACATTTTTGGAGTAACCAGTGTGCGTGTTGAGCTGTCGATACCGTATCCTCGCGCCACGGCTTCATTGTGATGAAGTAGAAACTTCTTAACGTGGTTGTCATCGCGCGGTTTTTTCTTTGCTGTTCAACGAGCATTTCTGTTTGATTGGTTTTGACTTGCTGATAAACGGAGAATCGAGCTCACTACTAAAACTACTTTTACGCAATTCTCTGCAGATAACTTCGTATCACGCTCGATTTTGGCTTGTCTGGTTACTAAAGTTTAGCATGTGAGTGTTAAAGTGTCATTTGATTAACGATTATTCCCGATGGAAAGGCCTAGTATCTCATGAAATTTAATTAAGCTAATAAAACACTGCATTATTTATTTAGCATGAAAACAGTCCCTCAAAATTTTAAAGATTTCCTGTAATGTGAAGCCACACGCATTTGTGCTTTAGAATGGATGAAAATCCTCGACTTCGTCTTCTGATTTTACTTACTTTCTCCTGTTACTGCTCTCTATACTCGCTGTACGGTGGGTGCGTGAAGAGCTCAGGATGCGAGATCGTGCATCTGCATCATATCTTCACCGAAAATGAAGCACCGCTTAGTTTTACGTTGAATCCGTCTATATCTCCTTATTTATTTTGATGTTTCCGCTCGTTTGTTTGTTAGACTTTGAGTGTGTGTTCCTCAGCAAACATTCTCTTACATTGCAGCGAAAATTCCTCAGCAAAAATTGTTTTCAGTTCACAAATGGTCCTTTTGTCCTTTTTGAATTAATCTTTTGGATTAATTTTTGACGCTGAATTAATTGTTGCTTTCGTTTCCAACGTGTATGGCCTGAGCTACTCTTCATTTCGAATTTTTTTAAATTGCCTCTTCGTTTCCGCTTGGGAAAGCATATACGTAATTGACTTGTGACAACCCTTTACTTTTCAGTAGACAAACCTTCGGACACTCTGACATGCATTAATTTTTATGGAGATTGCTTTGTTCTAATAAGAGTCCAAAAATTAATAAACTCTTTTCTAACTTTTTTTCAGTTTTGAAAGTGTAGCTCGTTTGTGACATTTTCATAAAGGGATTTCCATCCTCATTTTCCCCTGCTTTGCGCCTCATCACAAAGTACAAACTTCTTAGGTATACGGCACTCGTATGAAACAAATGACTGTTTAAATAAGTCACACGCTCATAACACAACTTATTGTTTACACGGCCCACTTATGGAACAAGTGAGTAAATAAGTCACTCAAATCATAAGTTACCTGGCACAAATATAGAGTGTCACAACAAGTCACACGCTCACACCAACACAGCACAGGACCACCACATTGCGTCGCTGCCGGCGCCGTAGTGCGGGGCCAGTGGAGGGCTCATGCTGGGGAGCCTGCCGCTTGCGGTGCTTATGGACTTTTATTTTTCTAAAAGTGCCAAAGCTCCGTTGAAGGATTTTTTGTTACGAGGGTTTTTTAGAATCTATTTTATTTTTTTGTTCCTTAACTGAGTAGCATTAATTAGTGAAGACGTGACAAGAGGCCGAACAACATGGCTCTGCGGATGGATGTGCATGTGGATTTATGAATGGAAAATGCCAGTAACCGTTGAAAATTTTCTCCACTTTTTGGTCATTATTATATCATTTATATGTTTGGAAATATTATGAAAATAAATAAGGCGTATGATTTTTAATTCATATTATAAAGTTCTGTTAGTTTTTTTGTTCCTATTGTTGTTTTTTTAAGTAGTACTCGGCCATTAGTCGTCGAAATTTATTTCTTATGGACGGTATAAATATATTTGGTTAAAATTTTTTTGGTGAGACATGAGGCAATAAATTTGACTGAAGTAAGAATGAAGTTGATATGTGACAAGACCGTGCAGCCGGATGATTTTTTTGTGGCCCATTCGACGTAATTATATTTATATATTTATATTCGACCCCAGCAATGAAGCTGGTAAGTATGAATCCTTCGTCAGGCACACGCAGTGCCTGTGAACTTGCAGCCTGGCACAGCCAGCAAGACTTATAAGTTACTCTAGCGAGCAATATAAATGTTTTGCTTACAGTTGTGTTGTTGCAGGTGAGCAAGCTGGCAAACTCGCCGCTGTCGGGCCTGCTGGGACTCAGCAGTCTCATCAGCATGAGCCCTGCCATGACACCTGGCGGTGGCAACAACTCTGATGGTCAGACTCCTACCAGCCATGTATTCTAATTAATAATGATCTTCATGTTGCTATTCTCATACTTATATTAATAATGATCTTCATGTTGCTATTTTCCTTCTTAAATCTTAAGGAATTTTGAACAGCTTTGTCTTTAAGTAATTTTCTGCGCCATCACTTAAGAAATTAATATAAGCTTGGGTGTTACAGCTCTGGCTGCACTGGCGGGTTCTCAGCTGCGCTCTCCGGTGGGCACGGGCGCCGGGTCGCAGACCCATGAGATGACGGTTCCTAATGAGCTCATCGGCTGCATCATCGGCAAGGGCGGCACTAAAATTGCTGAGATCAGGTATGCTTTCATACTCTTCTCGTCGCTTGATGAAGCCGCAAAAGAGTTTTAATTTTTATCGTAAGCTGTTCTTGCTGCTATTAACATTAGATTTATTGCATTTTATACTAGCATGTTAGCTAGTTGTTTCCGGCTTGTTATTCCCGAAATTTTTTAATCCTAATTCGGTCATTCCTGTAATTCAAAATCCAGTTAACGATAATGAAGCCTATGTATTATAATAAATAAAGAACTCGTCAAACCTACATTTTATATATGATTAGAAATTGGGAGTCGCATTTTATTCTCATCTTTCGAAACTTATCAATTTCGAAATCAATTTTTAATTTGCGATCAAACTCTTTCCTCCTTGCCCTCCAATCCTCTCCTATTCCCAGAAAAAGAATGAATTTTCAGGTCGAGATGATATCCTTGCAGTATACAGATAATATTCAGGCGCGTGCACTGTTAGGAAAAACGGTGAAAAACGGTCCCACCGGCATCCTAGTGGCCGGTCGCCCCGTGAAAATAAACTGTTTCGCCGTTTTTATCAGATGTTTTACGAATTTTTGGTGTTAAATTGGAATAAAAACGGTGAAACGGTGTTTCTTTTAACGTTCCGACCGGCCACTGAAATGCCGGTAATACCGTTAACGGTCATTTTTCTAACTGTGTGTACAGTATCAGTATACTGCACACGTACCCGATTAGCCCCAATATGTGTATGGCGCCAAGCTTCAAACTCCCACACAGACTTTGACAAAAATATTTAAGACTGGTATATACACCTGATGAAAGTATTTCTCAATATGGTGGATGTCTTCTCGCAATTTATATGATAGTTCTCTAATGCAAATGTAATGTTCGTTATATTTTCTTAGGTAGCTTTAATTTTGTTTCTAGTGTAATTTTAACGTAGTGCGTCAAACCCAAGTAATCGTGCATGAAGCTCGTGTACTTAAAGTGCATGTGTTGCAGGCAAATCACGGGCGCCATGATCACCATCAGTAAATATGATGACGGGTCCGAGGACGCCAGCAAGCAGGACCGCACCATCACCATCAAAGGCAACGCTGATCAGGTGGCTCTGGCCCAGTACCTCATCAACACCAGGTGAGATTTGGCTCGTCTTGTCATCAATCATGGAAGATAATGTAGCCTGATCTGTGGTGTCGCACTCGAGTTCTGCTCTTGATCTGAAATTTCCTTCCTGTTTGCCTGTAACGCTGAGCTGTTGGGTCCTCGTGACTGTGGAGTTCGTTGTTGCGAGTTGCCTAATCTATTTCTTGAAGGTCTTGCCTTCGTTGATATGAAGGGCCGTCCAAAGTTTCTCTTCCACTTTGCTTCATTGAACTATACTTTGTTCGTCCGTTTGTGTCGCGAAATTTGCTGTGAGCTAAGTTTCCGATGCATTGCTGTCTCCTAGTGATGTGAGTTTCGCTTTATAATATCTATGTTGTGAGCTGTTTTCTCTCATTTTTTATTTGCTAGAATTGGATGCTCTATTTTTGGTAATCATATTTTCGCGGTCACAATAAACACGTAAGTCCCTTACTATGTTATAGAATCGCTGTCAGTTCAGTGACGCTGTCGGCTACTGTCGCCTCTCAAAGGTGAGTTGAACGCGGCTTGTTAAACGACATGCTACGGTCTTGTACACAAGTTTTCTCTTCACCATTACCACCTCAAACCTTTCTCCTGCTGCTATCAGCTAGGGAATGATGACGGAAATTACAAACAGTATACAATGACTTCACTTCTATCCGTATTTGTTCGTATACCGTGAATATATGAGATCATTTAAAAGCGATGATGCTACCTCGAAGATGTACGCTAATAACGTGTCTGTTTGACCTCATGGGTTTCTATCGATCTTAGAAGAAAAAACAATCTATTCGAACGAATTATAAGCCTGCGGGGCACGGAAATGTAATGCGCTTGTGCAGTTGCAAGTAAGTGTGCCGAGTCCCTTACCATTTCTTCCCTGAGCCTTGACATCCAAAAGAATCCTTGTGAGTATCTCGATCTCCTGTGTGGTCCCTTGTATCATGTCTTTGTAATATTACCAGCCTGGCTTCATCTTCTCTTACCTTACTAAACATGTCCTTGTAAAGTTATTTTCCTTATCCTTTTAATTTGAATTGGCAAACTATCTTTTTTGGATTGATGTTAGGTAAATTGTTGCGTTAAATTCTCTGGTAAATCGTTACCTTGAATTAGAAGTTGTTTGTGGTCAATGTTCGATCCAAATTAGTTAGTGCTGAAGCTTGGCTATTTCATTTTTACAATCAATTAGCTTCTTTATTTTAACGATACAAATTTTTTTTTATTCTAAGTCCTGTTGTTTTCAACCCAATCCAACATCGAAGTTATTTAAGATCAAGGCAATGCAACTAAGGATGACTGTGTAGCAGTCCTCCTCTAAGCCCTTAGCATTTCTCTCGCATGTCTTGCTTGCTGCTACTTGGATTGAAACTTGTTATCTGTGACGTAGTGCCCTTCTTATTAATAATTCTTTTACGAATCGTCCAATTTTTAAAAATAAATTAAGTACAATTCATTACCGGTACCTCGCAGCGAAACACTAAATCAACAATAAAACCAAACACTCAGAATATTTTAAATCAAAGTCTTTC
Source organism: Hyalella azteca (assembly GCF_000764305.2). Lineage (NCBI taxonomy): Eukaryota > Metazoa > Arthropoda > Malacostraca > Amphipoda > Hyalellidae > Hyalella > Hyalella azteca. The sequence continues at coordinate 83,350 of NW_025934235.1, read as the reverse complement.
ACAGCCTTCTGCTTGATATTTTCCACAAAAATATTGAATTTTCAGTTTTTGGATGCTTGTGGAATGCAATGAGTGTAGTGATATTTTTTTTCAGTAGAGCAGTAAAGCTAGTGTGGCCGTGTGATGACATTGTGGCGCCAAAGCTCAATACACGCACAAAATTATTCATTTCAATTGTAATTATCGTTCCTATAAGCATTCATTATTATTAAAATTTAATATGAGTTGACTGTGCTTGAGCTATGACGCTTCAAAATTATATTTCAGTGTCCGTGTTTCTGTTTTCTTATACAATTGTTAATTACTAGTAGCTGGAAATGATTCAAACCTCAGAGTAAACTCTAATTTTGTATAGCTGATGGGTTCACGACCAAGTCACTTTGTTTTGGAAAGTACATTGACATTTTGAATCATTCAAACCCTTTTTTTCGATTCTCAGTAAGCAATAGTCGAGTTGAAATTATTTCCAGCTACTCTTAGTTAAAAGTTCATCGAAGAAATATTCCCTCCCATTACTGTGGACACATCTGAGCAGCGCTTTGCGCAGAACCGCACCTGCAGGTCTGAGTGTCAAATCTCTGGTGTATTTACAAGGAACTTTGTGCTGATGAGTGATGAAAATAACTCGTGAATACAAGCAAGTTCTTGTATCATCTCCATACCTGTGTGTGTGTGTGTGTCCTATATCCTTGGATTGACGTCGCCGCTGTCCTCTGCTGCTATTTTTGCTGCCATCTAGCGTGGCAGCAACGTTGCATTGTGTCCACCTGCTTAGTTATCTTTTGATTGTTATATTCAGGTGCTAAGATATTCTTAGTGCTCGTTCTCCTGCTTGGTTATCTTTTTCTAGGTTATATCTAGGGGGTTATGTCCTACCTGGTGTATGTTTTGTTTTGTTCTCATCATTTGTAGTCTGTTTACTCGAAGCGACACAATGAAAAAAATTTTCTTTAATTCAATTGTCAAGTTGTTAATTTGAATTTTATTTTCCAGCTACGTTATATCGAATTGCGTATGTATTTATTTTGTCTCCAATATACTTGTTTCATTGCAAGATTTCCAATATTGTTCAAGCTTGTTTAGTTTCTTGCTCATCTTGATCTGTGTAAATTTTGCATATGGATGCAACTCAAAGTTTTTATTCCTTTGATATGTTCCAATTATTTGATCTGTATCTTAATTTTTCTTGCCAATATCACATTGACTGCCAAAATAACCTCTTGCTGTATAACCTGTCCTATTGAGATTATCGTATTCTTGTTAACTTGGCAAGTGAGGATGATCCTGGTAACAATATCCTGTACTTATCCTTGTTATGCTCCGGCCTCTCTCCCGCCCGAACCACCACCCGTCATCGCACGCTCTATCGGCACTCACTCTATTCCGATTGTGCCACCACCAACAGGAATAAATTCACCTCTCCCTCACCATCCATCCACTTATATGTACCTCTAAATATCGTTTCCCTGGCTAATGATAACCATCAATTTAGTTTTTCTTATTGTAACATGAACTGCGGTCCTATTGCTATGCTAGCATTGCGCTACAAACCTGCAATCCTTAAGAATCCTTGTGGTTGAATCTTGGTTTTTGCTTTATCTACGTTCACAAACATTCGAGCTTTAATAAGGTCATTTTACAAAGAGTGGGAACGGACCCTTATGTTGATGCGAGTTAGGGCCGTAGCAAGCGTCGGTGCGGCGTGGTGGGCTGAGGCTTTGAGAGGTTATGTCTGCCCTCGTAACATTCGGCCCATCCATTGTTTGTCCCCAGCATGGAACTGCACAAGGCGCAACTTGACGTAAGTAAGGGCGGTGCCTCTGCGTCAGGGATGAACCCTAATGCCATTCCTCTAGCCCAGCTGTTGAAGAATCCTCAGGCCCTGAACGCCCTATCCTCCCTGACGGGCTTGCAGGGTCTCACTTCCCTAAGTTCCCTACTGGCTCCTGACTCCCAGACCTTAGCTGCTGCCGTGGCTGCCTCTCAGGCGGCACAGCGTCAGAAAACCTATCAGCCCAAACTACGCTCATCTTCCTCAGCTGTTGCTCAGCTACAGGGATCTAGTATCTCGCCTGGTGCCACTTCTACAAACGCTAACGGCTCCTCCCCTAAGGAGAGCAAGCGGAGCAAGTTCGCCCCTTACTAAGACAATATATCCTGACATCCTTGATCGTTTACCCTTTTGATCGTTCAACCTACATCCTTGTCCGCACCTAAAGAATACTCATTGCGTATATTGTGAACATGTGCGGGTTCCGATTAAGCTCCGTGTTTGATCTTGACATCTTAGTAAAGGAGTTCAAACTTCGCAGATTTGTAGAAACTTGTTCGTTGTTCTCCAACGTCGTTTCAATACAAAAATTCAAACAACTGTAACTTATTTTTTGATTATATGTAAATTTTTGCAATTTTTGAAGCGTTGGTTCGTGAACTATAAGCTTTTATATAAGAAGCTATCGGCGATAACTCGCATCTTGCTTCTATAATATTTGCTTTTTGGGAAGTACTAACGTTAGGTATGTTTGTTGTGGCTTAGAATTGAGTGTTCAGCAGCTCCATGAAGCTCTAGAATGTTAGTTCCTTATTATGTCGGCGCTGACTTCAGCAGCTTTACAATAAACATATCATGTAGGACAAACTGCAGCTCTTCCTTGTTGCTATTTCATGTGTGATATATCTTCTTTGTGAGCGTTTAACATTTCTCATGCGCTCTACCTATCTCTTCTAGCGTACTAATCCTGCTTAATGAGAACGTGTCACAAATACTTCTCACCCTCTCGTTTTTTTTTTATTTATTTCAACAAGCTATTCTCTATCTCTCTCCCTCCTAAACCTTCCTTTTCATTTCTGATGCAAATCGATTTTCTGATACCTCGTAAAACGTTTTCAGCTCTTGTTCAGTTCAAATTCCCTAATAAAATATAACAGCTCTACGTTGCTCATCATCCTAACAGTTGAGGCCGATGAGTCAAGTTCAACATATCTTATCCTAACATAGATTAATTATGTGGATTGTGGTTTTGGCGAAGTTAATTCCTTTCCATGCCAATGTATTATCGTCTATAAAGACATCTTTGATACGATAGTGACTGATTCATATACTGTATAGCCGAATAAGGACTTGTCTAGACCAGCTGTTCGAACTTACGGGCATCTTAATGAGCAGTAATTTGTCTCTGGGTTCATTTCTGCATGATGTTTTACTGATAGTAGTGTAACTAGCGCTGTTAGTTGTGTGAATATTATCTTTGGTATTTATTTAGAATTTTCTTGGAGCTTCTAAAAGCTTTTTTTGGCTTGGTGATGGACCGCATTCATAGGTTGGTGTGGTCGCCAGCGCTTTGCTGCTTAAGTAGTTTTATCTCATAGGGTTGTGTTGTCTCTTACGGCCGAGTGTTTACGGTGCAGTGCACTTGATTGTAGTCATGTACGTTATAGCGCGTCAAGCAGTCGTTGCGGTTGAGCTCATGCCCCTGCAGTGTATCATCTCTAAGTGCACTGTACCATAGTCAAGTTAATGACGTATATAAACCTCGGGAGCTTATGACGGTTAAAGAGACTTGCAGGCATTAGCTACTCTCGTTTTCAATTCAGACAATATCAATTGAATGTGGTACAAAGATCCTTATGTTTTAAAAAAATGTTTATCGATGTACAGATTTTACCATAATTTCTTCGTTAAGGCTATCTCTGTTGAAGATAACCTATGGCATCGTCAGCTCAATATGTGAATGTTTCTTCCACTAAGGTTAAATTGTACTTGTAAAGTTTGAGAATTCCGACACTTGCCTTTCATTTCTGCCCTTACCTCTGACCTCGAAACATAACCTGCATCCCAATCCCAACTTCTTGCCGGTGCCATTTCCTTCCTAAGAAATTCCATTTAGAAATAACACTCTCCGGCCAAATGTAAATTCATTCTATGCCGAGCCGTCGAGTGAGACGTATATTTGCTTACATCAGCGATGATATAATTTTTCACTCTCTGAGAGTATAATTAGCTTCTCTATTTCTATTAGTTGATGTAAACAATCTTGATGACAGTGACGGGGCGAAATTAAAGCATCTGCTCAGACCTTAGTATTGAACTTGTTCACTCGACGGTGATTGAGGCTAACCGCCTTCATGAACAACATTTTTAAATTTCATCTCCGACATGCGTGTAAGACTGCACTCAAATCACTCGATTTACTTCTCATGAGCACGCCTATCAGGGGGTAAAAGTTATTTATTTTGCCTCCTCATGAAGATATTAACTTTATTATCAAGTATAGAAACATTTAGGTATTGTAAAATGTTCGGTTGAAGAGTTGTAACACTTGCAGCAGAAACAAGCATCAGACGCTGCGTGAGGTCTGCTGTGGAATGCATTGTCTCTAGAGCCAACAATCAATTTCGTTCTAAACTTTCATTTATATTCGTTCAGAATCAAATAAGCCAGTGCTTCTCTGAAAGGGGCTACTGATAGAATTCGGTATTTTTATTTGATTTGTCATGACTTGAGTAAATCCGTCATCATGTATTTGTATGATTTCATGATAGCAAATTTAATATTTTTGAGTTGAAACGGGCTTCTATGATGTTTGTCGCAATAAGATTCCGGTTCTGTAAATATAATGAAGCGGCAGTTAGGTGCCCCATGGAGTTTGTAATATTTTTTTAATAAAGCGCATAGGCGCGTGCACAGTGAGTATAGTCGCAACAGAAGCCCGGGTGTTTTATCGTCACCGGATAAGGTAAGCGTATAACTGGTGCACTCGACCTGAAGCGAATCATGTTTCATTTTCAGCCTTGCAAATTGAATGATAAATTTATTTGCTCTCACTCCCTACTCAAATATTGAAGTTCGGAACAGTCAAAATACTAAAACCCCATGTAATAATATTCGTCAAAATATAACCCCGATACCAAACCTTGTTCTGTAACACATTTATTGTCATTTATTGAAGCATTTAGAATCACCTTGAATCAAACGTAATATTCTATTATAATGAAAATGGATGGAATAGATTTCTCCTCACTTCGAGTTTGAGAATATGTTGATTACGTACTGAGTTTGAGAATACGTTGAGTTGGTTGATAACTTCTTACCTCGACCAGTTAATTATATCATTTTCTGGCATTGGCTTGTCTACAGGATAGCAATGGAGACAGCTGGTTTGGGCATGGCTGGAGTTGGCTATCATTATGTGGCTCCCAACCATATAGTTCGGGCACCAATCAACTGATGCTCCGTGACACCGCCCTTTCCACACCCATACTGCAACCAACACTCGATGCATGGTTCCCCACTAGCGCTTCTGGCTCCTAGAGGAGACCATTTCCCTGCAGTTGAGTGCTCTTCATGTTGGCATACGTCGGCCGGTCCCGATGTGCCCATTGCTCTCCAGCCTCTCGCTCCTCCTCCCCGCCTCATTGAGACGTCGATCATCTATCAGCCTGTCTTGCCTCAACATTCTCGTCTGCCATCTCACATGAAGCCTAACATGTGTGTTCCACCAGCTATCGCTAACGCGCCGAATTGTTCGGCAGCCTACTCCGGCACTTCAACATCTCATCAACAACATTCTATTGTGATTTACCAGCAAATTCATCCGACTCGTGGAACGTTTTTCTCGCCATTAGACGGATCGAGAAATTTTCAAGAATATCCTTCCCATTTATCTCACGTTCCTCACACTCATTTTGAACAGATCACGAGTTTGGAACAGTTTAATTCATCTGAACTGTCTCAGCAACACAGCAATTCTTTCGGAAAGACTCTTCCCCAGCTCATGCCGAACGGAGAATATTATAATCCATTGAGTACACCAGGGACTGACCAGAATAATTGTAATGAACTTTTTTCGAGTGTGCATTCAGTAGTCTCCTTGAACTCGCCCCAATCATCAGAATTTGGAAATGGAGCATCCTGTATGAGTTACGATACGGTTGGCTCTTCGAATGATTTACAGAATAGTGAGAGGGAGAGACATCGATCAACTAACGCCTCACCTCCAGTTATACCATTCAAAGTTGCTTCTGGTCCATGCAACATATCTCCCACGCGGGAGTTCATTTTTAATTACAATGAAAATAATGACGGCGTTGAAGCTCAATCATCCTACGCAATTGTTGAAAGTGGTAGTATTGGTGGCATTCAATCTACTCAACAGCAAGTTGATATGCAGCAGTCGCTCAACAATTGGGTAGTCAAGATGGAAGCCCCGAAGCATTATTCGACATCCCCAAACCATCTGTGTGGACTAATTTCAGTGTATCCCACTACTCCAATCGTCATTTAAGGAAAAGCGGCAGTAATGGAAAATGGTCGAACCATGCGCTTAGTTTGGAACTCGATGCGTGGAAGAATGAAACTAGAGAGACGACGAATTGAGCGATACATATTCAAAGGTAGTGGGAAAACTGTGTATGGCCCGAAATTTAAAGTAAAATTTAACGAAAAGATGCGACCACGCCCACTCGCTAGATTTGTTGAGGGAAGTGTCTTCCCAAAAAGCTTCTTACATCAGATTATGGGAGTAATAATCTTAGAAAATCGTGGCATCTGATTGAAACTGATCCTTGTAAGGAGTAATGATCGCATTTTGGCATAGCAGATATTGTCCTTCGAGAGGTTGTTAACCTAGGTGGAATCGAGTTTTGATGACTGCTGCTCCGATACTGATACATTAGAGCGATCTACGAGGCGATTCCATGGAAGTATAAAGCTTGGAATATTATCTGTATTGAAGTGAAGATTACGTCTTTCAGTAATTGTGTGTTGTTTGAAATAAAGCATCAGATATTGTTGCTGTTGTAATGCATCGTTAGCAAATATTTTTATCGGTGTCTCGTAATATCTTTAAAGGTACCTTGTTGTTGTTATAAGTGTTTTGTTGCGTTCAGTAATCTCGTCGAGTCCTGAAGGTATTCTCTGACGGTAGGGCTTGCAGTCACTAGAAAATTGCTAGTAAACTGATATAATTCGATGTTGTTTCTTGTATATACATGACTATCTTGAGCAATCAATGCAAGGATAGCTTCTGACAAGCTTGGATCAATTCGACTGACAGGAAGACCATGTTGGTACAGAATGTTGAGGCGGGAAAATGATGCAGTGATGCCGTAAAACAACCTAGTTAGAAATGGACGAGTATTGACTGGCATGTCGCTGTATCGTTAGCTGACTGAAAACTTCCCTCTTTTCTAAGATTCACGAAGTCTCGTCAACAGCTTCTGCTGCTTACAGAGTTGAGCTTAACTTTAGCTTTAGTATTATCTAAGGAAAATCTAGTTACGCTAAATAATCGATAGATAATCTATTCTGTAGAAAAGCAGAATTTTATATAACTTGACTTCCTATGAGTGTCTGTTAGAGACAACATTCGTAAAAGTTATTTCTATTGTGATGCTTCGAATGTTTCCTTAATATTCAGATTATTTTGATACTCTTAGCTTCCTTGAAGAGTTCTTTGAACAATACCCAACTGCTTAGATTTTTTCGACACTTGCTTGAAATTATCACAATTTTTTACTAGCCTTGCTCCTACATTACATTTGCCTCCAGGAGACTGCATCGACCAGTCCTATCTCTAGTCAGCATGTGCCAAGGTGAAAACTCCAACCGAAGTTGCGTTTAGCAAAAAAAAGTAAATCTTGCGTGTGGAGGGAATACTTTTTTCAATAGTCTTAGGCATTTAGTTTTTTGTGATTCTGTTTTAGATGGGATTCGCCAGAAGTTTACTCTCGAGTAAGGTGAGAAAACTACGTGTTTTGTGAGCATTCATATTCGATATTTTAGCTTAATTTGTTGTTGTGGAAAGCTGGAGCTCATCAGTATTCGATATTTACTGTGCGTGCCACTCTGTTGTGCGAGACTGTGAATCTTTGTGCTTATCTTGCTGTTTAAAGCGCTAAACCCTGATTGTACGATGGATAGTGTCTATGTTATAGTGTCCTAGGGACTACAGGCTCAATGCATTTCGGTGTGTAACAGGGATATTAGTCTTGAAAAAGATACGTATATTGCTCAAGTACAATGTTGTCATTTATTGTCAATTTCAATTCTAGACGGTCACTCCCCTTAAATGTTCTTTGCAAATCTCGACGTATTAATTTAATAGTCCAACTCCTCGTAACCTCAATCATTATTGTCCAGATAGTAAGAATATGTGAGCCCATGGATACAAATGCATTCGAACTCGTTAGCATTTCATCGATAATGCTGCAATGACTTCTATGTATAATCTTGCAATGGCCTCTACTGCCGTATACGACAATAACCATGTTTGCTATAATTCTAATCTTAACGTGAAGGCGGCAAGAATCGTACCAGATTCCGACTCAATAAATGACACTTCTGTAGAAGCTTTCACTGTTCAGTTTTGTCAGCGATGGACACTATAGTTTCATGGCAATGTGAAGAGATCACAAATCGATTTGTGTGGAGCGAGATGTTTCACTAATTTTTCATCTTTGATGAAATGGACAAATATGTCTTGACTATTACCGATATCTTTATAATAATCTATTGGATAGCGTGACGATACGTCAGTGAAGTGATATCCGCAGGAAAACGTGCAGTATTAGTTATAAAAGATTTAATTTGCTAAAATTATTCATTTGTAGTAACGCTAAAATAACTCAATACCAAGCAATGAGCTGCACGGTATGGAATTCTTCAACTGCGCGCTTACAACGGATATAATTGTTTTTTAATTCAGTTTACCATAAAATCTGCCGACTTTGAAAATAGATGCTTTTAGACCTAATGTTGTTTTGTTGGTTTTGTGTAATGAAATCTTTATCATTATCTTTATTAGTCTATTTATTAACAGTAGGTTCTTTACTTATTGCTCGTTGCTCTTTGCTTTGGTCGGCTGTGGAATATTTGCGAGATACGTTCGTATGTCGAAAGCGTTTCACGGAGCCGATAATGTAAAGCGTACTTTAGTATTATCTTATATTCTTCCAAGACGGTGCTCTGAAAACTAAGTTTCAGGCCAGCATCATGAATTTTTAGTTTTAGCATTGAATACTACCGAATAATATCTTTGAATTAGTATGTAATTCAACATACAGACATAGTTCGCGAGTGTACTCTTATAGCTGTACCAGTTTATTGGCAACAGCGAGTTTTATCGATCGCATGTTTATCTTAACTAGATAATATAGCTTCAATGATGTGCACATGAAGCTGCGTACATATAAGACTATCATCATAACGTTTACTTAGCAGCAAATGCAGTAAGACGCAACGAGCTTAATTCAGTTTAAATATTTATACGGAAATCGAGATTTTTCAGGTTAATAATCACTTGCGATGCTTTGAAAATAGAGTAGGAGGAAGATGATTTTTGATAAGCCGTTGAAAGTTTATTTCTTTGAAGTGTGTTGTTTGTAATTGTTTCATTATTTAAGTTTAAGATGTACTCAGGATGAATATAAAGCTTTTTCTAGGCGTGGAACTTGATGCTCGTATGGTTGTGACGTAGTGGCTCTTCAACCATTACGACTGAATAAAAAATTGTAACGCGTTAGATTAGTTTCAGATTATTTCTTCGTTATGTCCAGAGACCATAGAGAATTTCTTGTTTTCTAACAAAATTGTGATTATTGGGAAAATTAAAGCTGCTAAACGAACAAGAATCCAGCAAGTAATGCACTTGACGTAATGCACAGACTCCTTTGGCTTTGGACTCTATTTATTTCTAAAAAAAAACAATTAATGGAATTTTTGGTGCGTATAAGATCTGATAAAGTGTAGGTTGTAGTTTCATAAATAGGCAACTTTGTGCTAGAAATATAAGTCAGTTTGCTTGATATATATATAGCATAGGTATATTAGCTCACTTTTTATGGTCGAAAAGATAGGCGTAGTTTGTAATGTAATCATATCAGGAATGGGCCTAACATTCATTTGACTCGAGCTCGTGGATAGAGGAATACAAAAAAAAATGAAAAATAAAAGCAAGTCTGCGATGAACTGGAATGCCCGACTTGCTCATTGGAGCACACAATTTAACGCTAATAATTTTTGGTTGCACCATCTATTACTGCAAAAGTTTCAGACCTAACTTACACATTTAAAACATATCAGGAAGAGCTTTCAATTGACGTACTACTACTACTACTCCTACTGTGTCTTGTTCATCTCTGCAGTTTTTGCCTTATGACGCAACGTACCAGGGTGACTGTTAGCTGCTCGGCCGTTAGCGGCGAGCTTTCATCATTGCTAGCAGGCAGGTCGTGTATGGCGACCTCGAGTCTCAGGCCAGCAGATCTACCTACATCTTTCTATGCCACTCTTCCTCTAAGAGATCATTATTTTCTTTCCTCGTATCTAAGAGAAAGAGGAAGCGATATATCCTGTCTATTGTAATCAAATTCTTTTAGCAATGGAAGGATACGTAGAGAGTCACGTCGTATTCTTGGCTACCGACTTGATGCTCATTTATTCCAGAAAGTTTAATTCTGGATGGAATCTTGATAATCCGTAACTTAATTAAGTAACGATTTCAAATTCAACCTAAACTCTCGATGTATGATTCAGATACTCTATCACCGATCGGAAGCAGATAAAATATTGTTGTCAACTTTTATTTTACTTTTGATGTGAATCCCAATTAATTATGAGCTTGGACAAACTCTGATGCTTTCAAACGACTTCAAGATATGTTGTCTGTAGCTAATATTCATAGATGAGAAATGGTCAATAAATAGGCATTGGAATCAACTCTTACGAGTCACACCATCTCGTGGAATAAAATTAGTACCTTATACTTTTGTTCTGCCATGTTGACTCGGAATTACAAACTTCAAGGAAGATGAAGCAAATTAGTAACAACATATTGAGATACGTAGTAGTTACAGCATCTAATCAGACGTCGTATTATTTTCTATAACGCAGTCTGGCGTTTGGGATAAGAAGCCACAATTAACATAGCCGCACCGACAGACGTTTGTTACTACAAAAAAAAACTGAACCTTATCTGTTCGATCAAATTTGATATTAGGTATTAATTTGCTCGAGCTTTGAAGATACTGGACATCTTAAATTCAATAACTTTAAAACGCTCAAAATTGTTCTCTATTCAAAACTTGACGCAAGTAAAACCACTCAAGGATGGCTTAGCTCATCTCCGATACACTGGATATCATAGCTGATTTTCAATATTAAATTGCTTAACAATCTGTCCCAAAGATTAGATAAGTGATTGTGAATGTACAGTAGAGGCCTTCTTGTCGTCCTCGATGATACCCAAAGTAGTTAAGGCCACGCGTGAACCCAACAACTGCATCTAGCAAGTAACCATTAGTTCAGTCTTCACTTCATGCAGCTCTGCTCACGACATTGCGTTCAATACGTAATGAAGTTTCCAACTATTATATATCACTAACAAATTATTGAACCACGTAAATATTTCCTCACTGTGGTATCACTAGCTTGAATACCACTTTTACTACTGACCTTGAACACAAAAGTATCATACCGGAGGCTAATAATGCCTCAAAATCTCTAACCAAATCGACGACTCTCAGAAAATATTTCCGATTCAATATAGTCCTCGCCAGCTACGTTCGTTCATATCAACCTTGATGAATGAATTCCGACATTAGTAGATGACAAAGCTTTGCACGATACTCGAGTTGAACTGGTTATAGATAATATTCATGATACAACACAGCATATGTGAAGAATTGATTTGTTCTCTTCGGGATTGGTTTTTTTTTACATTCACGGTTCACCTGAGCGTATATAATTGCTCAGGGCGCAATCGTTAACACAAGCGTTTTTCAATTCGAATAAGTGCCCAGGCCACAGAATTGCGCATAAATAAACTAAGAAAAACTAACGACAAAACAAAAAGTTTCAACACATTTATGTGATCTAGAATTAAAAACAACTCTATAATGAAGCAAGTGACATTTCAACAGAAGCATATATTCACCACTCACGAGTTCGTACTATCCCAACATACCATAGGTATTCTACGTTCACATCTTGGCCTAAATTCGTACACAATTGAGGTCATCCATCTATCTTAAAAATTATAACTAGTCTATAGAATTTTTCTACAATGACGAACAATCATGAGCATCAATAGTACCTTAAATGAATAGCTTCCAATTCCCTGTACTTCCTTTGAATATATCTTTTCTTCCAATACAGAATGGAGCCCCCGATCGTTTTACTATCCAAATAATTTCAAGATTCCTGCAAATGCAACTAGTTCGATATTCTATATTACTCTGCAAAATAGTTCCTAAAAAAAGTAATTGTGATTTATCATTACCGCCGAATTAGAAAAGTAAATAATCAAAACTTATGCAAACTACTGTTGTTTGATATAAATGCTGTGAGAGACAACTTGTAAAGAAAATTTTCATTGAAGGTTCCATTACTAAGGAACATGGAGCTGGGAATCCTCTACTTTCACATAAATGCAAGGTGACCAAACGGTTTTATTAACATAACATAACATAACATATTGATCTCGGCGCTGAAGTGTAGGCCTGATGTGGCCTGTCGCCGATTCTTTTCCTTTTGTGATCTGGTCACAATCGCCGATTGTGACCATTAATGTGACCAAACGGTTTTCATAGGCTTATTGTAGCTTGCCTATCTGAAGATTCCAAGAGAAAATTTGAAAACGTACTATGCTGAGAATCAGTCAAAAATATATCAAACGATTTTTATTGATACCGAGGATAAAATATGGACCTTCTCACACTGTCGTTCTTGGCCAAGGTTTGCAAGAATTATCGAACCCATCACAACTTCTTCGAAGTGAGGCAGTACCTTCTACGGCATCATGTCCAGCCAAAGTGTTGGTCGAGCCCCTGAGCGTTGCGTCGCATCCACGCCTCAAGTTTGGCTTGCGAAGTTTCAGACAAGCTGCTCCTCCAGCCGCCAACGGCTCCTGTACAGCGTCGTGTAGTGCTTGTCAATTCATATTATTGTCTTTATTCCGCTATTCAATTAATGTTTAAAAAAATGTAAGGCAGTACCATGGAGGAACTTGTGTTAAAATCTTTTAGTCAGGTTCGTCATCATTAGTTTGTTACTTAGAGTTGTTCATGTCATTGAATTGTGGATTGATATAATTTACAGATGATAGTTGAAGTTTGCCAAACATAATTTGTACAAAATTTTCCGGACGTGTAAATGCATTCTGATTAAAAGCAGATGAAAAAACCTTGAGAGATAATAATTCTGATAGCTTCTGAACGCCGTAGTTAACAGACCTTAACTTATATCAGCGGGTACGGCAGAAATTAGGGGCAGTTATATAGTAGCAGAATGGTTTACTAGCGTTTCGGCTATTAAGCTGTTTCACCCCGGGACTCGAAAATAAATATCATTAGCCAGGCGGAAGGTGTCATTTATATTTGAGGAATAAGGAGGGACAGGTGCATAAAAACAGCAGGAAGACAAACAAGAAACGTTTGCCGCTCAATGATACACGATATGTTGTCGCAGAGACAACATATCGTGACAAGTATGTTGTTTTTGCGAAAAAATTGTCTCTGGGAGACAAAGGAGAGAAATTTAAAGAATCCTGCTTACACAATGAATTAACCCAACAACTGAGATACTACAAGCTCTATGGTGGAGTGCCCAGGAACGTTTCTCCTAGGAACACAAAGTCCCATACTGCTTCTGACAAGCGCAAACGTATGTCAGTTGGCGATTTGACATTAAATTATTTCACAACTTCGCTCCATTTGATCTCGAGACAAGAACTGATATCGCGGTGCCATGAAATTTGCCATTTCCAAAGGAGAAGTTTTGTACGTCTGAAACCTAATAGAATCTATAGAAATATCCGGAATATTTTTATAACAGTGGTACGCCTATATAGGGTCTTTAAAATTGCCCCTCTCTTTTACCTTTCCTAACGAAGCCTCCTTCGTGAGGATCAATCTTCACAATTGGATCGTGATCAGGATTGATAGCTGGATTGCATCTCATGGAATCAATATGCAGATGCTTAGTCAGTGTCTCGAGCTGCGCGTCGCTCACGCTCACGTCTGCAACACATTAACTTCGCCATCAAGCACAAAATATCAACGCAGCGCAGACGGCAGCTACTTTAACGCCGACAGTCAATAGAAAAAAATGAGCAAGTAATAAATTTTCAATCGCACACACTATTCTTTACTGGAACCAGTTGTCTTAACATTTGACCATTTTAATTAAGTTTGGAGCTTTTACTTTTTCATACAGGTAAGAAGGTCATCACTAAATCCTCAAGTTAATTGAATGTGCTCTATAGAGCGCATAAAATAATCCAAAATCGCATTATAGTGGAGAATGAATACACGGCACTTGCAACTCACCGAGGAAACTAGCAATACGTAAGATCACCGCCGGTAAATCACTTTTTAGTTCTTCATAAGTAATGATAAGTAGGTTGGGCTCATCACGCTTCTCCCACGCCTCCCGCACGTGGCTCCAGAAGGGCGAGTACAAAACTGCAACCATGAATGTCCATTAAATTGCAAATATCCACACTCACATTTTCACACGTATGCTACACAATTCAATTATAAGACCAATTTAAATCTGACCTGAATTGTCTTTTTCAATATTGTTGTAATGTGGACGACATAAAAAACACACATACAACCGCTGAATTCGAAAGTTTCTAAAAATGCTAAGTTAGGGTCAAGAGGCAACCAATTTAGTGTGAAATCGTTTGCATGTGCAACTGGGAGCTAATTCCTAATAGACCCCATTTTGCTTCAAAATGAAATATTCAACAAGTTGTTTTGCCCAGCTATAGTCATTTTTCAGCTCAGCCTATAAGTGGAATATGTTGCAAGAAACTATTACCATTCTCGCATGCCGACTTAACTTGCCGCTTCACCTTTCTCTGCAATACAGCCTTTCATGTACATAAATCAGCCTATACCGAACTTTGAGGACATTTCACCACGCTAAGCGAACCTGCACGGACCTAATCTGACTTCATTGGCTGTTGGAGGTCAGAGAGGAGGGACAAGTAAAAAGGTGAGTCTTGCGGCCAGTTATAGGCCGCAAAGTAGGTTGTGAGTCGGGGCAGCGTGAATAGGACAATAGGTTGGCGCAACAAGAGGTTAGGGCCGTTAGGCCAAAGTAAGTGAGGCCGGATGCAGAACTGCCTGCTATTAGCGGGATGCCTGTCGGAGACCACCAATGCCGTGCTTCGAATAGACCACCCAGATCCCTAACCACAAGAACATAGCCTCAAACATTTAATGACTACACATTATAAGCCGCAAGCCACTAGACAGATCACGACCATTGAAGTAGCCCAATCTGCCCACAGGGGAACAGCCTGTAATAGTTTGGCCCAGAATCGTCTGCCAGTGCGCGAAAAAATTCTGCACCACTCTGACACCGCGCGCGGGAGCCTTGCAGTAAATTTGAGAACCGTCTGTATTCATCTTTTACATCGAATCAGCCCACAGTCGAACGGTGGCTTGATAATGGACGATAGATTTTGGAACAGAACTATGCTCTATGAAAACTAACTTCAGATGCTGTGAGATAAAGGTTACGTAATTTAACGAAGCGTCGAAAGTCATGTTCGATCCGCGGTCTGGTGATGCACAGCAGGATTCATGCAGTTCAACTGGCGAGCTTTGCTGATTGATTGCAGTCCGTTTTCCGCTGGTTACAGTTCGAGCTAAAGTCAGGGTATGACGTGATGATTCGATTTGAAGTTCAGTGGTGGACGGTCATCACACTCTGGGCTATTCGCTTCAGAATATGGTGGCGTAAAGCTCTAGATATTTAAAAGACAATGATGTCATGGGCTAGTTACTGACGGCAGGATTAATACTCGGCTGATTGGTGACCGTGCTGGGAGCTCTCCTCAGGGCTGATTGATGCACAAAATTGGTGGTGCACGGCTGCTCTCCCTGTATGAGTGAGCAAGCTCAAGTTTTGGCTGAAGACCTATGGTACTATTTTCTGTAAGCAGTATATCACTGGTGCGGATTACGGTATTCCAGCATTGACTGCGGCTTCTATCTCTGAGGCTGAGTAAACAAAGTGCATGCTGGGTGTTGGCCCCATGGTCTTTTTAAGAGTAAAATTTGTTGATCACGGTTGCGCCCCCAACAAAGGATGGACAGGAGCAAATTTTACATTGAAGCCATCACAGGCTTCACCACGCACAATCTTCTTTTATTCTTGAATGAATTTTGTCAATTGGAAATTCTTTGCTGTGCAGAGAAAGTATAGAAGAAGCAAATAGCTTCCAAGGAACGATTACTCACAATCTAAGGATTAGTTACTTCTCTAGGATCTTTCGTTATGTCATTTACGATTAAGCTTAAATGGTTACAGAGCTTTGTAGCTACCTTGTTACAAGATATTCGTAGTTTTAGGGTAATTAAACTTGACGATATATTAGATTTGTGATGAATGCTCCTCCTGTACATCCGTTGAGCTCACCTTTATCCTCGATGAAGTCGTCAATGAACTCATCGATTGTGCCAGAGAATCCGTGCGACAGAATGATTTTGTGATGGTGATAGAACGACACAGCCACGTCCCGAGGGTCACGCGTCACGTACACGACCTAGCGCGAGATAAGTCGTACCAGACCATCATGTACACAACATGGCGCGATATATAAGTCATGCCAGACCATCACATACACAACCTGGCGCGAGATAAGTCATGCCAGACCATCATGTACACAACCTGGCACGAGATAAGTCATGCCAGACCATCATGTACACAACCTGGCGCGAGATAAGTCATACCAGACCTTCGCGTACACAACCTGGCACGAGATAATTCTTACCAGACCATCATGTACACAACCTGGCGCGAGATAAGTCGTACCAGACCATCATGTACACAACCTGGCGCGAGATAAGTCATGCCAGACCATCACGTACACAACCTGGCGCGAGATAAATCATCTCTGACCATCTAATGTGACAATATTCGGCGCATTTATTGTCGTTGAAATTTCGTATTGGCGACTATCTTGTGTTTTTGGCAACGTTTCAGCTTAACAATTACGTATCATCAAAGATTTTTTTCGTTAGTGGGTTAGCGGGTTTCAGAACTTAAAATATTTATTGTGAGAAAGAGAGAGAACAAGCTAAATTTTCCGCAACATCATTCAATATAGTGAGTACACGAAATAACTTTGATCAATATGAAATATTAATGTGAAAAGTAAAAACATTTCAACTTTCATGTAATTTAACGATAGTTTAGATGAAAAATAATACTTTACTGTAGAAAATACGGTAAAATGATCAAAAATTATCACGACGCATCAAAATACAAGCACTATACCATAACCATATTCATTATTAATAATTATTCGGTAGGTAATTTATTTTCATTTGAAGGGAAGCGTACGACTGCAAACGTGCACTCGCTGAAATCAGCTGAGCTTACCAAACCAACTTCTTGACAATTATCTAAAATATAATCACCGTTTTGTCATTTCTAGGCTACTGTGACAATTTTCGTTTCAATTTCGCTAATTTTTGCGGTGCATGGGTACAAGGGCTTAAGTCATAGTTGAACTACCGTCATGCCGATGAACCTTGCCAATACCGTCGCCGCCTCTCGATCTATTTTATAAACAAAACTGAACCACATCTTTTTAAGCAATACTACAGCAGCTTTGTTGTCATCATGTAATTATTGAACTCTACAGATCGTGTTTCTGACCAGTATTATACCGTTTTAGAGTCGATCAGCGATGTATGGGCAGTTTCTACCCAGTGGCGACTTATAATGTGTCATTGACGGTATGGGTTGAAGTCTCATCGCATACCTTGCTGGTGCGAAGCAGTTCAGGAGAAAGCAGAGAGAAAGGCAAGTGCGTTTTGAGGGCTCTTCGGTCCGGCAAATCTCGTGCGCGGTGAAGAGAGTCAAAAGGTCCTGGTGGAGGCTCTCCGTTCATCCTTTCCGCCACCTCAGGAAATTCGAACACCCGGCGGTCGATGATGCAGTCAGCTCTAATGGAGACGAAATGAATTGATGTGGTAATTGGTAAAATAATATTTACCGAGATCTTAACGATAGCAGCGCAAACGTAAGGCTTAGTACAAATGAAAAATTTCAACAAACCTTATATATTTAATTTTTCACGGTAATGTGCCTTTTTTAAAGTAAGTAATAATATGGCACAACGTACATATTAGCAATTTACAAAGCGATCACAGAAACATTTTGTCGGCAACGAAAGTGTTGTTGACTTTGTGTGTGCACAGAGTGTTTTGCTGAGGAATATTTAAATTTTAAAAGCCGATACTTACTCCAAAAAAGGAAATCTCATATCCAAAGGCGTTTTTGCTTGACTATAGTCGAAGTTGTTAAGAAGAAGCCATACGAGTTCTTCTGTCCACGTCGTCCCTGCCAAAGACAACACTTTTGTTGACCAAATTACAATGAAAGTACAGGGAAGTGTAAAAATCACAAACAATATATATATTGCATCTACAAATATTAATTAATGTTATTAAGTTTTTTGAAGACTAGAGAGTAATTTTTATTACTCAAGATATTGGGGCAAAACAAAGCCCAACAGCGAACCAGCACCAAACGGAATCATTACGACCATAAACTACGAAAATAAGATAAGCAGCGGTCACGAGGCAGATGAACCTGCATCCTGAGGTCAATCGTTCAAATAACATAAGAATCAGAATCGCAAACGACAAATTTAAATTTATTATCTACAACAAAGCTAGTTAATCCAAAACCTAAACAAGAATAATAATCCCTGCTCAAAATTAGACTCCTACAGCAAACCCTAGTCGGTTATGAATTTTATTGAAACAAAGGAGGTTGTAGACTTCACCGAAATTTCAACTAAATTGTCGGACGACAACGTAAGGCAGTGGTTTCAATTGCCACCTCCTGTTCGCAGTACAAAGGTACCACACGAGGAAGGCTCACAATGAGACCGTAAATCGTTCGACACTACGTGCTCATAAGCCTGCACCTGCATCGTAATACGGTGCCCAAGCTTGCACCAGCATCGTAATACGGTGCACCAAACTTACACTATCATCGTAATACGATGCACCAAGCTTACACTATCGTCAAAATACTGTGCACCAAGCTTACACTATCATCGTAATACGGTGCACCAAGCTTACATCAGCATCGTAATACAATACCCCTAGCTTGCACCAGCATCGTAAAACGGTGCTCCAAGCCTGCATCAGCGTCGTGATACGGTGCTAAAAGCTTGCACCAGCATCGTAATACGGTCCTCCAACTTTACACCAGCATCGTAATACGGAGCCCAAAGCTCGCAGCAGCATCGTAATACGGTACACCAAGCTTGGGCCAGCATCGTAATACGGTGCACCAAGCCTGGACTAGCATCGTAATACAGTGCACCAAGCATGGGCCAGCATCGTAATACGGTGCTCCAAGCATCGTAATACGGTGCCCCAAACTTACACTACATCGTAATACGGTACTCCAAGCTTGCACCAGCATCGTAATACGGTACTCCAAGCTTGCACCAGCATCGTAATAGGGTGCTCTAAGCTTGCATCAGCATCGTAATACGGTGCTCCAAGCTTGCACCAGCATCGTAATACGGCGCTCCAAGCTTACACCAGCATCGTAATACGGCCCTCCAACCTTACACCAGCATCGTAATACGGTCCCCAAACCTTACACCAGCATCGTAATACGGTGCCCAAAGCTTGCAACAGCATCGTAATACGGTGCACCAAGCTTGGGCCAGCATTCTTATAGGGTGCACCATGCATGGGCCAGCTTCGTAATACGGTGCCCCAGCTTGCATCAGCATCGTAATACGGTGCTCAAAACTTGCACCAGCATTGTAATACGGTGCATCAAGCTTGGGCCAGCATCGTAATACGATGCACCAAGCTTGCACCAGCATCATAATACGGTGCTCCAAGCTTGCATCGGCATCGTAATACGGTGCCCCAAGCTTGCATCAGCATCGTAATACGGTGCACCAAGCTTGCTCCAGCATCGTAATACGGTGTCCCAAGCTTGTACCAGCATCGTAATACGGTACTACAAGCTTGCACCAGCATCGTAATACGGTGCCCCAAGCTTGCACCAGCATCGTAATACGGTGCCCCAAGCTTGCACCAGCATCGTAATACGGTGTCCCAAGCTCGCACCAGCATCGTAATACGACGTGCTCCAAGCTTGCACCAACATCAGTGCACCGACGCTGCAAGACTGACAATAATTGAAGTCCTCATCATCAAGGATGAGTCTCGTTATCAATAATTGTATAAACAATTGAATTTGTCAAGATATTGTAATTATTTCAGAATAATCTCAAGTTTTTACTTGTATCCATGATGCCTATTGTACGGCCGTTGAAGACCAGAGAGTCTTCGTTATTAACAGTAATCCTAATTTTTAAATTCTGCAAATTAGGCTTTTGATAGGATTTAAAAATTTGAATATGACGTTTACAAGTTGCATTTTGTTAGAATTGGACGACGTTACGAATGAACATTGTACATACATTATCAATTAAGAAGACGGTTTTACTACTACACCACTATATGGTCTTCAGCGAAACTTGCATTACAGAAACTGCTTCTGCCCAACTATAGCAATACCTAATGTTTGTACTAATGTAATTTCAAAATATGTATAAATTTTAGGCGTCGCAAGAAAATACAAATTACTAAATGATGAATATTGTACATTCTAAACGTCGCAATACCGTATTAAAATGTCTGTTAGAAACCATGTATTCGAACTTTTAAATTGTTCAAGAAGTCCAATTCGCCAAATTGAGAAGAAATTAAAAAATTTATCATAGGAATAACTACCTAGTCTTCATCAAAACCTACATTATTATACAAATTCATAGAGAAATAGCTGCAAAAGATTTGTTCAACTAATCCCAATACCTCTTTTATAACCTCCAACAACACGTTTACCTGTTTTTGGGTAACTCGCTACCACGACATCAGAAGGGCGGAACTGGAATTCGTAAAGCGCTTCTGCGTAGTCATTATAGATTCCTTGCATGTAGTATTTCTGAGGTCCAATAGCAACGGCACCACTGAGATAA
The DNA here is from genome assembly GCF_000764305.2 of Hyalella azteca. Classification (NCBI taxonomy): domain Eukaryota; kingdom Metazoa; phylum Arthropoda; class Malacostraca; order Amphipoda; family Hyalellidae; genus Hyalella; species Hyalella azteca. Next base: position 62,312 of record NW_025934235.1, on the reverse strand, counting down.
CCACTGTATCTTTTTCTTAATGATAACACGTCATCTACGCAAGGAGCTGGGAGATCATATGGAAACTTCGGCTTGAGAGAATTGCAACTTTTCGGTGAGGTGCTTTCTCTGGATGACATTTTCTGCGGATACTCTTAGCATTACTTGTTTGAGTTGTCTTTGGTTAGCAAGTTTCATCAACAAGCAAATGTTTCTGAAATAATAAACTAATTACGCAAAATTTTTTAGTTCGTCATGGCATATATATTTTTAAATGTTGATGGGTTGTTCATAGTACAACAAATAATGCAGGATTTAATGATTCTATATTGCAAAGCTGAGAGACCAGACTCCCAAAGCAGAACAGATTCAATCATTAGGATATTAGAACAGATTCAATCATTAGACTATACAAGTTGTGTTCTTTCTCAAATCTTCTCAAGGGCTCACAATCGCTGGCGGCTGCGTGCATTAATAGTTTTAATTTAAAAAATATACGTTGCGGAATAGAAACTTAACAAGGCTACACATAATTTGGATAGATACCTCCCAGGAAGTATGCGAGAGAATAACTAAACTAACATTCTTGAGGCAGAAAATTACTAGAGATTTCGTTCGGACTAGCGATGCTACATGATAGCTACTGCGCTTACACCACCACTCGTCGCAGTCCGTGTGCAACTGATGCTGGGCAGCATCTTTATGCAGCAACAAAACCGACGATTGCCTGTACAATGTACATCTGTGTTTTAGTAAACTGAAGTTGTTTAACGCCGCACTTGTAATCAGAAACGCAGAAATTTTCTTAGAACGGCGTAATGTTTGCCAAACACAAATGCGACCTTTGTTTACGCGACAAGATGTTTTAAGGCCATAGCTGCTGTTGCAACCACCAAACGATATCAGCAAACCTTTAGTTACATGTCCCATACCCCTCTTCCCATCCCATGAATTACGCTCCCCTCACTGGCCCCCGCTGGGAGGATGCCACATAAACGAACGTCATCCTGCACAGAGATAAAGTGCGGTTCACAACTCGGAGTATAAAACATTCCATCCTAGTCAAGTTGTGACAATCAAGAGAGAGCTTTTCTCGTTGAAGATTATAAGCTCATGCTCATCTTTGTTCGAAGAGACAATGAAAAAAGTGATGCGATATCATTTCATGACGAATAGCGTAGCCTGATAACACTCAATGAGATTCCAATTTATAGAAATCTCGTAGTTTATTGTAGAATCTCACTTTAGCGTCCAATTACGCCCGGTAGATGGTTATACAATCACTAATTCTCAATTCATATGTATTTTCACACGAACAACAACACTATGAAATAATAGCCATTATTCATGACAGCTGCCTTCCAGTGCAGGGAGGCACTCTATTTTATGCGTATTATGACACATCGGTGATAGCTGGGTAGTTTGCTTAATGGAAATATTCCCTAATAATAGTACTTATACACTCGGATATACACTCGTTCGAACTTAGCAGTCCCAGGCCATGCTAGAGGTGATAGAATTATTAGTAGATAGTATCATATCTAAACGAAATTAGTCCTCACACTATTCGACCAGTTCCGGAGCCCATTTATTCGTGCACAGATTTCCGAGCGAAACTATTGCAATACGTGATGACTACTAGAAGGAAAAGTTATGAAATAAATACAATAGTTGTCGAATATTTTATTCAGTCCAAAATATAAAATGAAGCTAGTAATCATAATTAAAAATGAAACTGATTAAATTGCAGAAAATCACCTGAAAATTTAAAGAACGAAATAAATTCGAGAATGGTTTGTGATGTGATGATCATATTCTACTTTTGAAATAAGCCAAACAACCGAAGTTGCCATGGATACAAATTATTTTCGAAAAAACCTGTCTCAGGTTTAGAAATGACCTCTCAACCAAATGAAATGACCAAACTCAAAGACCATTGGCGAGAATTTTCTGGTCGAACATAAACTCAGCCATCGCCCCGGCGGAGGTGTGTGTGTGTCCGTCCGTCATATCCTTGAAGGTGCGTATCGCGCCCTGCAATTTGCGGATGCCTTCGTGCTGCTCGTCCAAAATGGGATCCGTGAACACGTCTGCAGCGTGGAAGTCCAGGCCACAGGCCTCCACGATCTTATAAATGCTGTTCGTAACCTGATGTTGGGACAAAAATTTAATAGTCTTGATAGGTATTGTCAACGAACGATATTCGTTACATGATGCTGGGAGAAAAAAATGATCATTATTGATGGATTAAAAAAACGATAGTTGTTATGAAATGTTGGAGCAAAATAATGCTAGTGTTAATGGTATCATAAACGAACGATGCTTATTATCTGATGTTAGGACAGAAATGACTATATAATGCCATTATGAATGAACGATGCCTGTCATTAAGGGCATCGTTATTTCTGTTGCATCATGTGACCAAACCGTGTAAATGTTGATAGGCGTCGTAAATATAGTTTATCACCTGTCTACAGATGAGACGTGTACTATTCATGATTAAAATGTACACTTTTTGTTGCCTTTCGTACGGTTAAAAAACTAATGAAACGAAACATCATCTCAGAAAACTTAACTTTACAAATAATCAAGCAATGAATGTACCTAATTTATAAACATATTGAAACGAAAAATCATCTGAGGAAACTTAACAAATAATCAAAAAATAAATGTACCTAATTTATAATCTAGGGCTTGATTAGCCCTCGTGCTTTAAACGATGTCGAGTGGAATAATAAGGTTGATGAGTTTCTTCGCATCTGTGGCTCGCGCTCACTAGATGTCTTCCTACCGAGACCTGGCACGACGCTGACTCGTTGAATCGCGTGTCTTCGCGCTGAAGGACTCCAGGTTATCGAGCGCGCGCGGCCCCGCATGCAACCCGACACCCTNCGCGTCTCTTGTTCAGGTACTCATCTAGTGACATACCTCATTATCGGAGGTTTTGAGGTTGTACGTCTCGTTGAAGAGCACGCCTCTCTTGTTCAGGTACTCGAGCATGAGGATCGCGTGCTGGCGCTCCTCGCTGGCGGACTCGTACAGGAACTTGGCCAGGCCATGGCGGGCGATGCGGTCGTCGTCGAAATGCGCGGCCTTATTTTGTAATGGAATATATAAAATAAACGTGTCCACAGTTTAATACTGGAAACTTTTCACTTGTATAAGCGTATAAGCACGATATTATTTTCTATTATTACTAGAACAGTTATTTAGAAAATATCACCTCCAATATAGTGTTCGGTCAAAAAATATCTTTAGTTTTGCTAAAAATGGAACTAGCCAAATCATTTCGATCAGGGAGAAAAACATACGTCTTGTTCAGGCTAAAATTGCCGGTTAAACAATAACATAATATAGAAGCCAGTTCCGTTGAATAAAATATCATCTGAAGGTTGTAGCTGGGAAAGTACTTCTATTTTGACCACAAAAGAATAAATATACTTCTCGAAGTTTGTTGCTGAAAGAGTTATGCCGCTTGTAACGGAAACACGAGGTATGTCGATCACGGGTGAATAAGCATAAACTTAAAATGTTTCAAATAATCAAGCTATGTTTGAACTGAATAATCAGCTCATATATTGCGCTTTCGAACCTCAGATTCTAGAAGTAGGACAAACTGCAGCACATCTCACCATGTAGAGGTAGGAGAAGGCAGCGTTCAACTCCTCCTGGATGTGGTGAGCGATCCTGCGTGTACAATCCGGTACGTAGCACACTGAGCTGGGCGCCGCTGTGCCATCGAAATGTGCCATTACTTATACGCTCATAACTTATACATGTTATCAGCTCAGAATACTGGTTTTAATTAATGAATACTTAATAGAAACAGTGTTAGTTTGGACAATATAGGAACAGCAGAACTTAATAGATGAGATTTTTAATTCAAAATGTAACGTTGACATGATCAAATGAATGAAATCAAATGATAGGTTTTAAACGTCAAAGCTTACTTAGAACTTATACCGAATGCCTTGAGCCTGGACAGAAATCACTAATCATGTCACTCGGAGAAATGAGATTTTGTCGAAAAAGCGACCGTGTTTGCCCTCGTGTTGGCATGTCGACCCAGTTAGGCCAAGGTAAATAGAGCGTATCAGTGCTACTTGCAAAAAGTATGTCATAAATCGGACAATATAACTCGTTCATTTTTCCGAGTCTTTAGTCCATCACGAGTTTATTTATATTACTCAAAACAGAAGAAGAAATACTCACATCTCGGGGGGTCGCAGTTGAACGAACCTGGAGAAAACGATGACAACGAATCAGAATAATTAAAAAATTAAATTTAAATGCTAACGCTTAGGCAATTTTTTTCATAGCTTTATTAAAAAAACAATGTGTGATGAATCACAGGTGATTGGAATATTTTGTTTCGATTCTAATTACTTTCTTATTTTAAAATTTTGAGATTCATTGTTATATTTTGCTCCCAATCGTATTCGTACGTCAGTTTCTTCAGATCCTGCATCTACTATACCTGTTGCTAGTTTTACTATGTATAGAGAGACATTAATCGGCCAGTTCTAAATATACACACAATTGCATTTCCGATGTCGTCTTAAAGATGTTCATTAACGATACGCCAATTCAATAAGTCATGCAGAACGCTCTGGTGTTGATTGCATTCATGCACTAGTTTACATAGTAATATTCATTACATATTTAAATATTAAGATACAACATTGGAGTAATTAGATGCCAAAAAATTTACTATCACCCCGTCAGTTGAACAACACGGCTTTATTGCCTTTTTAAATTACCATGGCACTCATATAAATTAATTGTCGCATTTTGCTGTATTTCGTTTAAATTACATTCAGTAAATTCATTCAGTCTACAGGTATAATATATGCAACACGTGCATCTAGAGTGTCATTTATACGACACAAAGTTCAAAAGAAACTGGTATAAAATAAAGGTTCTGCGAAGGTATTGTTCTCATAACTTACAAGTGTTTTATGTCAAACGGGTTAATGACGTAATTTTCTGCCAGGCACAGCTACTGGAGGCTACTTGATGCAAAAATTAAAGTTCGCGAATTTCTCTTCCCCGCATAATAACATAAAATGAAATTCACCAACATAATATGCGATAAACCAAATTTTTATTATTTCAAATGACGTTTTGATTCACCTAATTTTATGTTTTTCACAATTTTTTTTTTACTTTTGTAAATCAACGGACCCAATTGTTATATTCTTTCAAAGCCCAATAAAAATTACAGATCCACGTTGTGGGTCCTTACTTGGATCAGACACGGCAGTGACACTCGTGGCGACCAGCGCCGCCATGAACAGGGAGGGGAACTGCAAAGAAAAAGAAAGAGGTAAGATTTAATTTTACTCTTATTTATAAGTAAAATAAATACCGAATGCTGACCCAAGGCGTTTAAATAATGAAAGGTCAAAAGTTCCTGCGATCATTGTTGGTGTATAGTGTAAATTTTTAAAAATTGATCCCGTCCTAAATTTATTTTTCGACACGTTTTTTTAGTCGGAATGTTGCGGTAAAATCGTAGCAAATCGGCTCATGCTATGAAAATCTTCAATGAAATAACGAAAAACCTCTGCAAGAATCCGTTACAGTGCGGTAAATTACTCTCAAATCTATTTTGATGCCTAATTTCTTCAAATATAATAATTTCTGAGCATAGTCAATTAATACGCAACTGCAACATGATAGGAACATGCTAAATTCTTGAATTCAGGAAGGGGCAGCATTTCGCACACAAGTACGGTTGTATGTAGTTTCACTCCGATCAAATATTTACTCACCATAACTTCAAAGAAGCCTTCTCACTTCCGTATGACGAATGAAACGAATAGGTGCGCTGTGTTTGCAAGATTCAAGATACAGTTAAATCCCAAGCGTGACACTAACCAACCTCCAGTCTTGATTAGCAACTGAGTTGTGCTGGCCGATCTCTGTGGCCAGCGTCCCTCCCCCCGCCGCCAGGCTGGCTGAGGGTTCGACTGGCTGAGGAGGATGAGCGCTCAGCCACAATGGATAACAAGGACCATGTGCGTTTATGGATAACAAGGACCATGTGCGTTTATCTGCGCACAGCTTTGCTCTTACTTCTGCTTAGGGCTGCGACTGGGTACACCACAGCAAACCACTGTACAAGCAGCCAGCAGATGTCTCACTGGGAATTACTTTTATTATATTTTGTAACAGAGTGATTTTTTATAATTGGTTTCAAGACTTATAGTGTCAGAAGCATCTCGCAGCCTAAGCTCTGTCAAAGAACAAGAGGGTTATGCTAGGGAAATATTTCAACAGAAACAAAAGCAAGCCTTCGTCATACTGCATGTTTTAGCAATATGATCGCATCGATCTGTTCCGCGAACCAAAGTGATCAAGTTCAACTGTATCAAGCACATCTTTATTAAAGCACTCCTCAAAATGAGGATACTGACACTATTGAATTGACACTAATATCCTATTGAAACTCCTGATTCCTGAAATGTAATTATTAAATGATTTTCTGATACTTAGAAGCGAAATTATGCACGCATGAACGACTACATTAACAATTATCACTCCAAACATTACTAGTAATGTCTAATTGCTTTCAACCTTAAATCGTGCATGTCATGAGCTGACACGCAGCATACAATAAAACTTTAATGAAAACGCAATCTCTTTTTGATCTTCAGCAGAAAGATGGCTCTCAAAATCCAAACAATTGTGAAGCAAAGATGGATCATGATTGAATGGATATTGTGCAGCCTCATTTCTAATCACAACGGCGAGACAAGAGATTTGAATTAACGTCACTTCCATATATTTTATTCATTCAATTGATGCAACTACTTTGTTGCATCAATTTCAGAACTCCTAATTAATGTACTACTAATATACATAAACTGCACATAGCGAAATTATTTTATGTAGGAGATTCTGCTCCAATTAAGACGATGAAAAGCTGAAGCAAACACCAAAATTACAACCATAGTCTCATTATTCTATTAATTATCATAGTTAGTCACATTTAAATAAGTGGCCTGGTACAACCACTCTATTTAAAATCATTGCATGATCTTTTGGTAACCATATATACTGGCAGCCTGCCTGCCAAAGATTTCTCGTTCAGCATTTATATCAAACGCGAGACTGTAATATTTACGGCGCTCTAAAAACCAAAATTAAGCTGAAGGTTCAAAGCATGAATCATAGATGATAGACTGTAAAACAATTCTAATCAAAAGCCTCATTAATTAAGATGGAGGAAAGATCGATATGAGTCATTGTGCTGTAGAAAACAAGTTGCATCAAAGTCAAGTGTTGCCGAGATATTGCCTCTTGAGATACATATCGACCGATCAGGCCGTGAAGGTCGATACAAGACGGCTGAAGTACCTCACAAAATAGAACTTATTACATTATTTTCTGCTCTAGGGTTACCTACAATTGCTGATGCAATACAAACATGATATCCTAAATACTGGCCTCAAGTGAGATGCTTACATATCAACTTGTGGCCCATTACCATCATGTTGCTTCATTAGTGCAATTACAGAAAAACTTAAATGAGGAGAATTTTTCATCAGCAAATGATGCCGATAACGGGATTTAATCAATGGAAGTGAAAAAAACATGGTTTCATTCATTTGTTAGTTTCATGCATGTATGTACAGTAGATGTGTGTGTCTAATGATATATACATAAAATTGTACCCACTCACTATTTTATATACTTAACTTTAACTACTTCACATTTTCAGCAAAGTTCAAAATGTTATGCCAACAAAAAAAATAAATGCGTCTTCATTATCAGTCATCAGTTCTGTGAACGTAAAACATGTTTTCGAACACACATGTTTTCGCAGAGCCAGAAATAAAATCCTATAGGAGTCAATACGAGTTTCAAGCAACACAGGCCGGCTTGAATGAATTCAAGAAATCTCCTTCATTGGCACACATTTCTCTTTCCAAATAATTCCGTTCTAGAATAATGACAACATTTTATTTTCATTGCTAATTGAACTATAATTGTTATAAATTCGAAATAAAGTCAGATTCCAATTTTTGAAATCACCTCACGTTTTGCCATGCATCATGAATACGCTACATCAAATAAAGTTTCAGATACATCGCTTAAATATTTATAAATAGGCGTCAAACGCACAATCACACCCACACTCCATAATATATAACTAATATATTATACCGAAAGATATAATACATAAGTTGTACAAGTAGATGACATTCCAATTAAAGTCGAGAAGGTTGTCGTTGCCAGGAGCTGTTTGACTATCACGAAAATCTCAGCGCGAGATAAAGAAGAAACGAATGCTCCTCTTGACGCTGTTATCATTACAAGCGAACAAGGTTTTACTAGAGGACTGTCTCCGTCCAGGTCACTGATCCTAGACAACCAAGCTCTCCAGAAGATAACGAAGATTGCAATAATTCAACGACGTGTGCGTTCTTTTCAACACCGCAAAATGATGGCGCCGTCACGTACAGCCCTGCTGCGCAGCTATTGACAGCATTACTAAACTCAAACCAATGCAGTTATTTCTTCTCTATTATTATGATCGTACCATATTTTATAATTGATTTCGAGCTTTGAATCAGACTATTTCATGAAAGTGTGAGAAACGGATCAAATCACAACAACGAAATTCCGCCTTAAAAACGATATTTTTAATTTGAAAGGCACGTAAAGAATTTTTTCAGTTTGTCTAATGTTCTGCTGGTTGTTAATGCTCTATAAAACTACCGTAACAATATGAGAGTTGAGTCACCTATAGTTATTATTCCATCGAAATAGTAAAATAACGCTTTATTGTAGTGTAAACGATGAGGTACAAAGTTTGAATTATCTCAATAAGAGTCCATAAATGTGCAAAAAAACTCTCTTATTTTTACGACTTTTTATTTCCTGATTATCGGTTGTAAAATAAGTAGCACATTAAAGTAGTAATAGCCCGACACATCCCCTCTCAGCTGAGGAAGCGTTCATTGGTCAGACCGCCGGGATGGCTGCACTGCCCCTCAGCCAGCCAGCCATTCCGCCACTGGTAGGGACTAGGGATCTCAGTGCACCAGTTCACTATCGTATTTCAGAGACGTGGGTGTAGCATGATACGGGCTATTAGTCTGCTCTAAACATCCTATATGATGTGGCATTGTTATACTGGATGATTTTAATCACATGACTTCACCGTATTCCGTGATGTCTAGTTTAAACATAAAATTTATAATTAACATTTCATGCCTAAATTGAATAATTTTACTGTGAGACAGGTTATGTTGACTAGGTGTCTGAAAAATTAGACATTAATAGTAAAAAATCTCCATTATTTTCAGATTTTAAGATGATGATGACGGGAATCATAAAGGGCGTTCTACTCCTCTCACTTCTAGCATTCGGTAAGTGCTCTACTTCTTGTTCACTTTATATTATTGCAATAAAAGGGTTTAACAAAGTCAAACTAGGTATTATTGTTACAATTTGATTCATTACTTCAGGCAGTCCCAATGAGAATATTACTGCTCGCTTCAGAAGCGAGGTTAAAATAAACCTGAGCCCGGGTGGATGGAAGTGTATATAGGGTTAAAACTGCGTTTGTTATTGGAAGTTTAGTTGGGCATAACTCAGCAGATGGAGTGCAAACTTGTGATGCAAATTTAAACTTCCTTTTCATGTTTGCTCCTACTTGCGTATATTTTATTTTGAAATGGCAGTAAGAATTGTGTCCAAAAACAACGCAAAAATAGTGGTTGGCTCATGAGCAGGTGGAGGTCAGGCGTCCGTGCAGGTGCTGAACACGAAGGTGTCGTCGTTCTTCGACGAGCACTACGAGGATTATCTTAAACACATGAAGGCTCACTTCGACAACTCCCTCGACTACCTCTTCACTGTGAGTAGTTTGTGTACAAATGAAACATTCAGCTTACAGCTTATGCATGGAAACCTCATTTAAAAGTACCTACTCGGGTCAAATAAATTGCTATGAACTGGTACAATTTTCCACTGTTATTGTTGTTATCTCGTACGAGGAAAGTCGTTAGGCATAGTATACATATTGAGCTTTTAGTGCCCCATCTAAAATTTTAAGCCTTCAAATAGCGTTTGGTCGATGTATCTAAAATTGGTATTGATGGTGTTTTTGTTTTCAAACTCATCTGAAATCGAAATTGATTGACTGTGCTCGCTCTCAGTGAGGGTACCATGGTACAGTTCTCAAATTTGTATGCTGCCATTTCTGATTTTGAATTTCCACATCAATTGTTCGTCGCTGGATAATTGTTTCGTTTGATGCTTTCAGAGACGAAGCAAATATCAGAACGACGGTTTATCAAAATTCAATTGTTAGGCTTTCTGAACGTGCGGACAACGGATTTGCAAACCGAGTTAATGTAGCCGACAATTTAAGAAACAGTCCTTCTCACTACATGAATTTCCGGTTTGTTAGACAAAAACATATTATATGTTAATTACGCAGAGCAACGCGTTTGCCGACCAATCGTTCGAGCGCCCTGGGATGGGCAAGATCCTGCGAGAGGCGAGTGACCGCCACTGGCAGCTCGGCATCAACGCCCTGAAGAAATACCTGCAGAGAGGCGGCGACACCCCGGACCTGAACACGGCGAGCAACAGCATTTCTGCGTACGGTTTCATTAGCGACGAGCCGGCGCAGCTCCGACGAGAGGAAATATTCAAGCGTGCCTTCGAATTTACGGGAGAGGTAAAAATAGGTTTCAAGATTTCCAAGATCGAGAAAGATTTCACATAGTTTCGTATTATTAGTAATCCATGATTTCATTATAAGCAGGTAATGAATTCATTTGACTATTGAAAGATGATTTTTAAAAATAATTTTCAGTGCGCGATGAAAGTAAATCATCTAGATTTATTCAAACGATGGGAAATTAAATTGATGTGCTTTTTTATTGGGATGCAACTGGGAGTAATTCGTTTATTTACGGAGAGAGTAAAAATTCTGCAGGCTAAGATGTCTTTGAAACATTCACATTTTTCTTGCTTTGCCGTCAATGTTGACACCTATGTAGCTATTATTCATCGAAAATATATTTAAAGATCAAAGATCACTATTCTCGGATGTCATTGTTTGAAGCAGATAATGTTGTCTGAACCGAATAAAATGCTTCCATGGCCTGTCGTCAGTTGCTATTCTGGTTATTTGGCCAAAACTTTAAAAACTTCAAGTTCTTGGTTTTTGGACCACTGCTTATCCCAGCAGGCATCTGACGTTGAAACAACGTTGATATTTGGTTGATTTCAGGTTGAAATGTTGAACAACCAAAATTAAACGTCATATCAACGTCGAAATCTGACCAACACTAGAAGGGACGTGAAACAACCTTTAGGCTAAATCAAAAGCTGTTCGTGCGCAACACGTATACAGAAGTCTCGTGACAGCGCAAACTTCAAGTCTATCCCATGCCACGTCTTAATATAACTAAAAAAATTATTTGCTTGCGTACAAGTCGTTGAAATCTAAACCTAACAGAAAAGCTTAGTCATAAATTTGCAAGTGTACCACAGCAAGTGTAAATATCATAGTTCTCTAACAAACAGCTGACATCTTTGCATGTTATAGAGTTTTTTTCTAATTCATTTGGTAACTGTTGGGAAAACTATGTTGATTTATTAAGATTCATTATGAATACAAAAAAGCGTTGAATTCCTGTGCTGGCCAGAACTTGCTGAAGTCTGACCATAAGGACACCCCGGACTTCCCGGCGACATACCTCAAGACCCTGGAGGAGGTAACGCAGGACTCTAAGGACATGGTCGTCGCCCTCAACCTCCTGCACAAAGGCAGCACCCAGCGGCATGGCAACGGTCCCTACGACGCTGATGTAGGGGCCACAGATCTCATTCTTGAATGATTTATAGATTCTGCTTTTGCATTTTATTCTCGAATCGCAATATCTTCTCCAATAACAAATTACTCGGAAATATGACACGATTACGATCAAGAATTTAAAATATCAAATTATTTTTCATTCATAAAGGATATTCGCTTGATTATCCATCAATTTCTGCTTGCAGATGGCCCACTTCCTGGAAGAGAAGATGGAGCAGGAAGTCGAGGTTCTGCGTAAGTTCAAGAACCTGCACACAACTCTCGACAAGATGAAGGAGCTGGGGCTCGCTCGACACTTCTTTGATCAGCACTTGTAAATGAGGCCTTATTGACTTGATGTGGGCCCAGTTATTCATGGATCCAAATGTCAGCCACGCAACGGAATTGAAGATTAAAATTTACTAAGAAGTTTCTCGTCGAATGCTCGCGGTAACAAAGAAGCCCACAAAAAATCCTCCATCAAAATTGCAGAATCTTCACAAAAAAGCTGCCATAGACACAAACACTATGTAAATGAAAGAAATATAATAAAACTTTCACAAACTTGTTGTTTAAATAAAGTTTGATTATATTATTTATTTGAACTCCATTAACATTTCATAATAATCGAGAGTTTAGTTATATTATCTACAAATATCACAATAATTCGTCAAGGCAATCAATGACATTTACTCACTAATGTGTAAGCCTGTAAGGTTTTGGTATGTTTTTATCAATAACAAAAACAACTCAAAAACCTTGCCACCTTCTAACTGGAAAGTGTTCATATAAATTATCCTGTCTTCTCTTAATTCGCAACGGCGTACAAGTGTTTCAAGAAGAGAGCCAAATGAGCATCTGACGGCACAGCTCCCTGCAGCCGGCGCGTGGAAGCCTCGTGTCTGCGTTCGACACTCGGCAGGCCAACAAGTGTATCGACGTATGCATGCCTTAAGGATTCGCTGGCACGATTTAATAAATTGTTATTTGAAGTCATGCTACCGTGAGGATATAAGTATGAGGGGCTCATGACACGATCTTTTTATACAAGCAACGCCTTCACGAAATTATTACCAAGACAGAAGACTCATAGTAGTCATAGGAAGAAAACACGAATTGAATCAAATATATGAATATATTTCAACAAAAAGCTCAGAATAAACAAGTTACAGGAATGAAAATTAGCGGTATTCAACAATTGGCACCGGGGCGAGACATGTAGAACGCGTAACTATGTACGTGAACGCGTAACTTCGCCCTCCACCTTCATTAAATCAATTTCATTTCTCCTGATGGGACCAGGATGAGAAAAACCCATCATATTTGGGTAGAAAAGGAAGCAAAAAAAAAAAAAAAATGCTCGAATGCATTCCTACAGGTGCCCACAAGACCTATAGAGGTAGTTTCAAAACCATCATGCAATACAGTATACAGCATAAAGATAAATAAATTTGCTACAATAACAACAAAAGAGATTAAAGAGTCTGATATAGTTCACACAGTACGAGACAATATATGGTTATCAAGTATTAAAAAGAACATTTTTAACAACTCATTAATAGATATGATAGCGGTGTGCTGTTTTAACAGCGTCGTCTCAACACTTCCCTTGACACACAAAGTTTTAATGAACATCTACATTATAATTTATTCAAGGCATTGGGCACTGCAATGCACAATTTAATTTTTTTCGACCATTTACCGAGTGAGAAACAAGGAGCAGAAAGATCTAATAACCGATGTGGCTCTGTTATGGCAATTAAACAAGGTTTGAATTAAAAAAACGAAAAAACGGTATACATGACTCCTGTTATAGCCCTCGATGTTCACTGTTCAGCTTTAGCCTTCCTCTCTGGTAACGTTGATTTTAGAAAGCAAATCTGGTTTCTAAGATCAATTATCGCAAATCCACAAAGTAATCCACAGACTTTCGTAGCAGCTTGGGGAAACCATTATTTACTGCAGGTAAATAAAATAAATCTTAGAAAATTTTAAGATCTTCTTCTGTGGATACGCCAGATGTCTCTCAATACACGAAATAAAAGAGAAAAAAATTATCACTCTCTATGTCTGTTACAAGGAACCTCTTCAGATACTAGAAAATTGCACTATAATGAATTCTGAATAGAAAACATTTAAAGCAAAGAAAATGACAACGAACAATGAGGAAAGGTTGTAAGCAAGAGGAAGGCAGACAACAATATTAACAGTACACCGAGAAACCATATCAGTAATATCGTTGCTTATATGACCTAATCTTTGGTAATAAAATCACGAGCGGCCTATCTATCTAAAACTAAATGTTCTTAGCTCTACTCAAGTAATATGATGGACAACCTGTGTGTAAGTCAAGTAATATGAGTAATACCTGTGTGTAGGTCAAGTAATATGAGTAATACCTGTGTGTAGGTCAAGTAATATGATGGACAAAAGTGTATAGGTCAAGCTAATTACAAAAAGCCTACGAGTAGGTTTTTTAAAGCATGTCCATTCGGACATTATAAAAAGTAAATTAATTCCAAAAATAATTTATACATTTTGAAGGCCACACTTTACTCCACTTTCCTCATACTTGCTGCCTTTGTCTCCTCAGAAATGGGAAATAATAATATTGACATTTCTTTATATCATCGGTTAAATTTATGAAAGACTTGCTCGACAGGTTTAGCCCACCTTTTATCATTAAAATCCTCGAGAAGGGCAAATATTCTGCCAACGATGCAACAAATGCAATATTCAGAAACCAAAGTCCATCGAAAATCTCTCAAAAATTTGTGAAGCTCAAACTATCAGGATATTTTACAAGTTTCTACACAAGTTCCTCGGAGGACTGAAAAATTAAACATGCATACGGTCAATTTATAAATAGATTTTCCAATTAATCAGAAACTGAACTTTCTTCTAGCTAAACGATGGTGAAATAATCAATTAAGAATCTGCCTGGTCATCATTCAAATATCATCCCTAGTACGCGGAACTAAACCTCACTCCCAGTCTTCGTCTTCCGCCTCTTCCCTGCCAGACTCGTCTCCCCTGTGAGAAGCGGGGGGAGGTGGGGGGATGCTGGCTGCTATGTCCTCTAAGGGGTTCACGGGAGTCGGGTCATCGCCCTCCACTTTGGCGCTTCCCGATATTCCCTGAAACAAAATAATCGTCAGCTTCAGAAAATAAAACTCGTTTTCTACTTAAAAACAATTGGGAGGAAATTTTACACTTATTTTATTGCCGACTTTGAGAGAGATAAAATTAATTTCGGGAATAGCTGCAGTCCCGCACCATGAGTCACGGCAGGTCACTCCTGTAGTGCATGATAATCACTAGCCTGATGAGCTTAAGCTACCGAAGCTTGATTAACATTAAGCTGTTGTGATGTGGTACTGGTTAACACGTTGACTACGATTGCTTCATCTCGTACTATTATTTTTTTTTTGTACTGTTTTTAAACCGGGTTGCCAGACGGTCATTTTTTCTGGACAAATTCCGTGATTTAGTTTTTCTCAATTGCGTTGGCCAGCTAAAATTTATGATAGGGGTACTTCATAATTAAATTTTAAATACTGCAGAAATAAAATAAATGGAATTTTAATAGCGGAACCTACAAATAGATTAGTATATATTGATTTATCGGCCTTTTTTGGCCTTTTTTGTTCTCGGATTTGGCCGATTTAAGGCAACCTGATTTATGTACCATTACGTCCTGGAGAAATACATTTCGTGGTACGCATATGTACCACTTCGTAGTCAACGTGTTAAAAGAGATGTTGAGGTAATGAGGTGGAAGTGAGAGGTGGATAGACATAGCATCGCTGGTACCTTGCGTCGCTGAGACAGTCTAGCGAACAGATCAGCCATGAGGTCTCCTCCCGCAGCTGCAGCAGGCGCAGCGCGGGGCTCCTAGTGTGAACAGTTCGCAACAAGCACGTTTACATCACACCAGTTTGTTGAAAATTATTATTGAAATCAACAATGAGACAAGAATAATCTTATCGAACAGACTCATTAAAACTAAATCAAGAGGAAATTTTGTGAACTCAATTAAACGTTGTACAATGTACATGCGATTATGATTGGAATACTAGTTTACAACTTCGGTACATAAATTACAAATATAAGTGAGTTAAATTTCAAACTCTTAAAGAAAATCTTGCTACTCTGGACTTCAAGTTCACGATATGTTATGAACAACATCGAGTCTTCTATGCCTCACCTTACTGGACTTGACTTTCTTGAGGTTGGCTTTCTTAGAGCCGCCGGCCTGCTGGATGGCGTGCATGAGCTGCGAGTGCGGGTTGCTGGGCTCCTCGGGCTCCCGTGTCTGAGGCTCGACCCTTCGCAGGGATGAACTTCCTGCCTTCCCTTCTATGGCCTTCATGAGGTCGGCGTGAGGCGAGCCTGACGCTTTCTTTGCGCTCTGAAATAATTATTAGTAAAGCTGGACATGCCGACAAAGTGGCACATAACATACACAAAGTAAGAAGGTTTTTATCCGTGCGAACATACGATCAGTTTACAGCGTTACATTTACTAACTATATAAAGATTCGAGGAGTGAATGTTTGTTTTCTCAGCAGAATATAGAGGAAGCAAATACATATTTGAATTATTTGTGGTTAACTCAAATGAGGAAAACATATTTTCATTATACCCGATTTGAGATGAAAAAGAAGACATAGAAAAGTAAACATATCGCATGTATTATAATAAATGAAATAACCTTAAAATACGCGGCAGCAAAGAGTTACTCAGTTTGATTCTTATAATTCAAATTCACGACTTTCTGTGCGTAATTGCATGAAAAAACAGCACAGGAAGCGAATGAGCAGAAGATGAGCAATAAGTCAAGTATAAATTACATGTAATTGATTAAATCCCATGTACCTTGGAATCAACTCGCTTGAGCTTGGCCTTGCCAGCGCCCCCCGCTTGCTGTATGGCCTTCATGAGGTCGCTGCGCGCGTCTGACAGCACCGCCGCTGGCATTTTCTGCTCGTGTTTGTGCATCATAATTAAATCTTGTAGACTAAACTGATTTACTATAGCTTGCGATACCTAAAAGACTACTTTGTAAAGAAGAAGTCTATAAGAGATATTATTAAAATAAGAAGTGTAGAAATACATGTTGTAAAAAATATTTTTAAAGTTAGAGTGCGAATTTTTGCTAACACTTGCATCGCTGCTATGGGCTGAAATATTATGCATTTATATATAATATATCTAAATGTACAAATTCCTATCATGGAAAGACAAAACAACGAGATTATGAACATAGGCAAATATGTGTTGATGCAAAAGACCAAGTGATTGAAGCATAAGATTTAAGCGTAATGAGTGCTCAACATAATGTGAATGAAAGAAAAGTTTAAAATGAATGCATTATTCTATTACCTCAATAATGAAAAGTATATAGAAACGTTCAAAGGTTAAGTAATGCAAGAAATTCTAACTTCAAATTTCCATTGCAATGTTTGTAAATATATAATTTTCCACAATGATAATGAAATCACGTAAAAAGTCCACACCTCTGGCGCACGGCCATCCACTGCATCACTTGGAGCCATGACGGCTGGGGGAGGAGGAGGTGGAGGTGGCGGCGGTGGTGGAGCTCCAGACGGTGGCGGCGGTGGTGGAGCTCCAGAGGGAGGTGGAGGATGTGGAGCTCCAGAGGGAGGAGGAGGATGTGGAGCAAAGGGAACCTTAGTGGAGGCGTTAGAACTGCAGGAACTGGAAGTGGGCTCTTTGACGGCAGTAGCGCTGGTGTTGCTGGGCAATATTGTAGCAGGCAGCGCGCCCACAGACGGCGCTATGTTGGCTCCCTCAAACAGAAGGTCATTTGCTAAACCTGCCAAACAAGAAGAAATTAGTGCCTTCTGACGAGTGTAGGGTCATAGAATTAGCAAATACTCTGATGAAATTCACTATCTCGTAAACTCTGCACATTCACACCCAAAATAATTTAACAATTATGCCAGCAATACATTGCGCCTTGCAAGATAATAAAAACATAACCAGAATTATAGCAGAACAAGAACATGCAGCTAAAAAAATCAAGGAAAAATCTATTGCATAATTAAAAATACTGACTTTAAATTTGTGGTAAATAAGCATTACAATCATGCCTCTTTAACAACACGTTCAGTGATATAAAAACAGTCCGTTCGCATGATGGTAGTGAACAGTGGCAGTTATCATGCGAACAGTGATGTTCGCATGATAACTGCTCGTCAAAATGGTAGTGGAGTCAGTAAAAACATGCAGGCAACAGGATAGTGGTGTCAGTAGACAGGCAGTCAACAGGATAGTAGTGTCAGTAGACAGGCAGTCAACAGGATAGTAGTGTCAGTAGACAGGCAGGCAACAGGATAGTGGTGTCAGTAGACAGGCATGCAACAGGATAGTGGTGTCAGTAGACAGACAGGCAACAGGATAGTGGTGTCAGTAGACAGACAGGCAACAGGATAGTGGTGTCAGTAGACAGGCAGGCAAAAGGTGCCAAATCAGTTGCAGAACAAAATTAGTCACTGAAGACTTCAGAATTATGTGTGCAACTGCCTAACTATTCGCAAACAAAACAATCACGTTTTCGTGGAGGTCTAATAAAAAGTAAAATGATGTTGACAATAAAAAAAAATAATTTAGACAGCATAATATTTCATATACTTTGTACATTGAAATTCAAATTATGAAATCTATAGATTCCTAAAATATTAGGAAATCACAATGACTACAATTATATAAAAGGAGTACAAAAATGAAATAATTACACACCTGTGAGTGCTGGCAGATCAACTGGCATGTCAAGCTCTGGCAGGTCTGAGAGGTCAGGCAGATACTGGAACTCGTCTTGAGATATGAGATCTGCAAGATCTCCTTTCTGAAATAAAGGAATAATATATCAACACAGAGGCAAAAATGAAAAAGTCTTCTATTTACCTACTTCTCATATCATCAATAATACGATAGTCAAGGAATACATTAGAGCTTTTTGATCGTTATCATTCAAGAACATAGGTGCCGTATACTTCAGAAATGGTCAATCTCAAATGAATTATAAATTCAGTTAAGGAATGCAAAAAAAAAAAAATAAAATACTAACATTAAACTTTGAGAAATTATGCAATCACCACCATAAAAATTGTGTTTCATTTCAATCTTAATAATTTCAGAATCAACAGCAACACTAGACTGGCTGCCTTTCAAAGCAAGACCTAAAATGGAATATCAAACACCCAAACTTTCTTGATTTGTAACTAAAATTTAGTTTTATATTTTATTGTTATCAGTTTCAAAAATTTGAACTGATATTAAGTTTCAAAATGATGAACTGATTTTGATACAACCAGATTCAAGATGATGGTACTTAAAATAACAAGATTCTCAAATTACAGATCAATATGTTTTGTACAGACCAAAGCAAGAGTTTCAGTACCGTGAGTGTAGACGGAGCATCGCCAATTGCTGAAGACTGATCAGCCTCAGAACTGCCAGCTTTATTGATGATTTTCTTACTAGAAGAAGGCTTTTTCCCTTTGTACCTAAAAATATGAAAAAATCAACAATAGTGCATGTGTGTAAATTCAACAAAGCAATATGAAAGAACATAGAAATTCAATATCACAACATACAGGTTTGTAGAAGTTCCAAAAAGAAGCAGCGAAGTAACTGAGTTGACATGAGCTGGTAAGGTCTTCACATGTCCAACTTTGCCCGGCATGGCGGCTGTCACAGGTTGCCCAAACATGTCAAGCTTTGCTCCACTGCTCCTGACATGGAAGAATTCTCCATGGTCCTGCTGTAATAAAACAAGAAGCGTGTTTAATAAAGCAACAATTATAATTGAACCAATATTTAAAACTGAGAAATAACTGAAAAATAATCATTTTATTGTATTTTATTGTAAACACACAATTACATATACCAAATGAATACGGTATATATGTACCTATATACATATTGGTGTAGTTTGGCAGAAGTTTTTCTTTTATGCAAGTTTGAGTAAAGACCAGAGCATGCTTTTTATTAATAATCCTTTTATTTGTTTTCTCAATAAGTCAAACAAAATTTCTTGCTGACACCATGAGATCAAAAGCAGGTTACTAAATGACATTTTAATGGAATACAACGTTTCAAAAAATACTATTTTCATTATCAAGCAGGTGAAGGTTTTGCAACACTTGAAATTGAACTTTGGAAATGACAGTAGTACAAATCAAGGGTATGTACTGTGGATACAATTTGAAATCTAAGCTTAAAATTACTCTGAAAATAATTTCAGCATCCAGACAAATCCTGTAGTTTGGAGGTTGATAACTGGAGACTGGCTCTTGATAATGAGGGCCTCAGCTATTGCCAGTCTCGATGTGTCTGGGCACTGCAAAACTAAGGCCTCCAATGTCGCTCGGGTGATGGTCTCATTGTGAGCCTCCCGCATGTGGTTCTTAGGTCCTCCAGATTGTTGGTGGCATGCGAGTCAGTGGTTTATGGTCGTGCTAGTAAGACCGATGCAGTAGTTTATACTTGGAAAAAATCTACAACCTCCTTTATTACATGAGAATTTATGAACAACATTAGTTTCTTGAAGCAGTCCAGATTCTTTACAGGGATTATTATTCATTACGAGGTTTTTAATTTTCTTATTTTTGTAGTAGCTCAGAAGTTTTATATTTTCATTAGCTGTTGTGCTCTTGATATTATCATGGATGATTGACTGTAGGACTTGTTCATCCACTCACTCTGTAGCCTCTGTTCATCTGGTTTTGGTAGAAGACCGCTGTGGGGGTTCCATTAGGTATTGCTTCATTGTTGGTTCAGTTTCCTGTTGATCAGTAATTTGATATTTCAGTGTCAACTGTTCTATATGAAAACCCAATGTTTACTAGAATTTATTTACACGATCCGAGTTCAGTTTTCAAATCACTCTCAGATGTGCAGGTCTTGGTCTTGAATGCTCTTTGTATGAGGGCGTGCACTGTGCTGATTTTATAGAACTGAGGGCATTCATTTTTTTTTGTCAAGCGCTTTCCCAACATTGGTAGGTTTTTGGTAAACACTAGTGAAAAAGGAATTATCTTCAATTTGCAATAATATATCTAGGAATGGCAATTTGATATTTTGTCCAATTTCATGGGTAAACTTCAAGACTGATTCATGTTCCAAAGCTCTTTGCAGTTCAATCAAGTGTTTTTTGTCTTGAATGACAACAAAAATGTCATCTATTTATCTGCAGTACAGCTCAGGCTTGATCTGTGTATTGGAGAACACTTGATTTTCCAGTTCACACCTATAGAATTCTGCAAAAGTTGGTCCCAGAGGGTATCCCATGGCAATGCCAATAATTTGCCGGTAAATTTTGTTATCAGGAGTCCAGAAGGGAGATTCTGATGTACAGAGGCAAAGAAAGTCAATTAAGATTTTTTTTGGTATTGGTGGGGCTTGAAGGGTTTTGTGCAACTACACATGCTTCATGATAATTTCTAATGTTTCTTCCGCTGGTACATTAGTGAACAAACTAGTAACATCCAGCAAAGCTAGCAGGCCAGAAGGGTGCAAGGCATGAATAATTTCCAAGAAGTCATTTCTAGATTTCAAAGAGTATTTCTTAGGGATATATGGCTAAATTATAGCATCCAGTTCTTTAGAGGTCTGGTATACAGGAGAAGTAACTTGCAAAATTATAGGCCTTAATAAAAAGCATGCTCTGGTCTTTAATCAAACTATATAAGTACCTATATCTATATACATCAGGGTTGGCAATGATTAAATCAAACTGATTACCGTAAAATGGGGTAACTTAGACCGGCCTCTTATACACATCTAGATGTGTATAAGAGACAGATCTTCGGTGCTGCAAACAATTAGAATCATCAACAAAGTGTTTTACAAGTAGATTCTTTGATGAAAGCACAATCATTCCGTGCTTTGGACGATGAACTTTTCTATTTTATTCAAAAACAATTTTATCATGGGCGAACAATTTCAGACATTGTCACAAAGAATATAGCTTAACTCTCAAGCAATCTCTAACTTCATTCCAGAACATTTTTATTACGGTTGATATCATAGTACATAAATAAAATCAGAAACGTCCTATGACTACCAATAATCTTAAAACACGAGACAATAATAATATGCAACGTACAATCTGTTGCCAAGTTTCTCGGCGTCTAGTTTGCGTTGGTTGTATTCCTGAACCTGCAGCTTGTTGGTCGCGGCCTCCAGCGGCACCGGCAGAGGCAGGTACAGGTCGCTCCGTTCAACGTACCGCACGCAACCGCTCGCACTGCACACAAACTTGTCCTCCACCTGACAAAAAAAATGCATCATTGAGGCGGAATACTATCAGAATTTGCTCAAGTACACGTAGCGGCCTAAGTACACGTAGTGGTCTAAATATACGAAGCGGTCTAAGTACACATAGCGGTCTAAGTACACGTAGCGGCCTAAGTACACGTAGCGGTCTAAATATACGAAGCGGTCTAAATACACGTAGCGGTCTAAGTACACGTGGCGGTCGATTTTTCGTCTGAGATCTTTGGCTTTAGGGTGCCAAGAAGTTAATAATTGGCTGACGTTGTTCAATGCTTGTAACTATTTTTGATTATACGGCCTCGGGCCTCCCGTATCTTTAATTTTTTGTCGGACGTAGCAGTTCAGTTTTTCTTTCTGACGCTGGACGGCCGCTTCAGTACACCACGAACACCGACGGAATTGTCAAATGAACAGTTTGGAATAAAAAGCCTTTGTAAAGTATACAAATAAAAAAAACCGTCTGAATTGCAGGTTTGAGTTAGAAAAAAATATGCATTGCACCCACCCCAAACCTAAAGCAGTGTCCAGGATCAGGCAATCCAGCTTTAAGCGAGCTCCTCTCCATGAGTTTGAGCACGNTGAGTGAAGCTAGAGTATAGACCTGTATTTTGCATGTTTCAATTCAAGTTTAATTTAGCTAGTAAAAAAATGGCATCATTTATAAAAAAAAAGTGGTCTAAGTTACCCCATTTTACTGTATATCATGTAATTTTTCATAGAAAATAATGATTTTCTTAAATTTTTTCAATTTAAAATTTTTTTATTTTTTATATATTTAAATATATTGAGTGGCAGTCTTTGATTTATTTTGAGGTATTGTTATCCATGGTTTAGTATAAATGTACTATGACAAATTGGAATATAAACCTGTTGCCTTTAGTGTATATTACATTCCAATAAATTGTATGTTTTTGGTACAGAGGCATCAAGTGTTGCAATACATTGTACATAGCTAGCAGCTTAGCTAATTCTAAGCTAAGGCTCTAAGTAGTCTTTAACTAACTATTTGACTATTTGTTATATATTAATTACATTATACAATTTACATGTGTTAGCTAGCTTTAATATTGAGAGGTTGAGATTGTATTGAGCTTTTAGGCATTTAGAAAGATTTTCCACCCTAATATGAGTATTTTAATTAAAATATTCAATTTCAATTTTTATATATGTGAATTTGAACCTAAAAACAAAACAATTACAATCATAAAACTATATATAAAATAATTAAATGCAGTGAATGGAAATAAAATGTTTAAATTGTGCACATGTTTATCTCAAACAGTGTTAACTTTTCTCAGATTTCTAGTTTCAAGTCCTTTGAGGTTTGTTTCGTTTTCGTTCAGTTTATGTTTAGTATTTGTTCGATGGTCTGAATCAAATGGGAACAGTGCAGTCAGTCACTCAGACACTACTAGTTGGTGTGTTTAGAGGGTAGAGTCTGGTAGATTTATAGGACATGAAACTAGTAGATCTATTGATATTGTTGTGCACTGTGCTATCAGCTACCAATCTATTGTGTGATTCTTCAATGTTCAGAAGATCTGCATTCCTAAAGTGTTTTTGTATATTGAAGCCAGTTAAATAGTCAATATGTAGCTCATTACCTTGCTCCATACAAACTTTACAAAGTTAATTAATAGCCTTATCAATAATTGTTTACCCAAAAGTCCCAAAGTGGTAAACACCACCTTGGCCATTCTTGAAGGCAATAACTGCCCTTGTTAGCCATCCATATACTGTTATTATTAGTAGGCTAATTGCAAAATAAAAAATGACATTTCAAAAAGACAAAAGATGAAAAAATAAAAAAATCATTGATTTTTTATTTCTTTAAAAAATAAAAAAAATCACCAACCCTGAATTATAACATATCTAGAAGCTGCGCAGAACTGTTGTTCCAAGAAATTCAAAGTTCACTCTTCAAACTGATCCCCTTTAAAATAGAAATCTGACCTGTATGGCATCAGTAGAAAACTGGTGAGCTGCATGTTTTGTGCTGGTGCATTTGGTGGTAGACACGATATCATCAGAGAAGAGAGGAGAGTAGTAGCAAGCTTGGGCATGACCAGGATAAATGCTACTAGAAAAAACCTGAAATTATAAGGATACTATTTTACTAACAATAATACAACCACTTTTTGCTAAAAAAATCATTCATTATTTATAGTAAAATAGAATTTTAACAAAATTTCAGAATTCAAGTTAGGAACAACCCATTCCATTAACTGCACAAGTCATTCATAATCACAACATATCACAATAGTACCTATATTTGTTGCTAAAGGTAATTTAAAGATAAAAATTTACAATAAATGAGGGCAAGCACCTGAGTTGCTTTATCTGTCCCTCTGAGATGATCTACTTTTGCTTGAGCTATAGCAGAGCGCCGCTTCAGGTCATCCACCCGTTTTGTCGACTCTGTAAAGATATCAGAGAAAACTGATAAATTGTAAAACTATTTATCCAAACAAGTCTTAAAATAGGAATGACGTAGCTTAGAATGAACTATTTTATATGCTCCTGAGAGACGTTAGCATTTCTTATGCTAGCAAAGTGGCTGCTGCAGGTTTACTAGTTGCAAATATATGCTGAGATTCTAGCATATGTAAAAACTAAATCAGCCAGATATTGCACTAGGTATAGTCAAATGGGGTAAGACAGGATCGCAGCCTTCATGAGGTAAGAAAGGACCAGCGCATGGTGTGCATTCTAATTGCACTAAATTTAATTTGACAAAAGAATATGTTAGAGCAATCATTTCTTGTCATTTCAGTGTTTATTTCAACCCTCTTCTGCAAATATTGAATTTCTGGCTAATTTTTAAAGAAAACCTATGTAGCCCCGAGTAGCCCCGTCGAACGGGGCTACTCGGGACACTGGGAATAAAACTTCATTCTAAAATATTTGAAGCATGCTGAGTGTACTCAATTATTAACAGTACTCTGAAGTCCTCTTCTTTCATTGTAGATGATGTAGAGGTAGAACAAATGACATTTTCATTGATTTTTACTTGTTTTTCCTTTATTGATGATATTACCATAAACATTAATTACCGTCAACTGGGGTGACTTTGGCTGCGTTTTTGATTTAGTTTTGCAAACAAAAATGGGGTCCTAAACGCCGGGGTCATAAACGCCAGGGTTGTAAACAAGGTCATCAACGCCAGAGTGACTTTGGCCATCGTTTATGACCCTGCTTTTGTTTGCAAAACAAAATAAAAAACGCAGCCAAAGTCACCCCAGTTGACGGTACCGTATTATTGATGCAATATTACTGTTTTATTGATGTGATATTACCGTATCCATGAACATGCCATTGAGCATTTACAACAACCTTGTCCACTGTAAGCTTCATATCAGCAGCCTTATAGAATTTTTTCTGTATCTGTAAGCTCACAGGACAGCTTGTAATTTCACACCATTTTAATTGGGTTGAGTGAATTTACTATAAAAAATATAACTCAGTACTCACTGCAGTGACTGACAGAGAGCGCATTTTCTCGTCAACGAAAACTTGAGGTCCCAGACAAATGGACAGATGGACAGACAGACAGACAGACAGACGGACATGGCAAGCATAATAGTATTCGTTTATGCGCCATTTTAATTGGGTAAAGTGAATTTACTAGAAAAAAAAAGATTGTGAAAAACATACCTGAAACAGAAAGGAATGTTTTAGTGACAACCATCATATATTTTGGAGAAATAAATCATAGTTTAGGTCAATTACTTTTCATTCTACGATTCCTGGTGCACAATTATATATATAGCATTCTATGTACAATTTTGTGATGACCGATGATGCACTAATTTTCTGATAAGTGAAATTTTTTCTGCCGAGCGAGGTAAATGTAATCAATACTTTGTTTTTAATCCATTTTTTTCTTAACTGGACCCTTTGCTTACTGAGGTTCTACTGTAAATGCATTTTTGGGGGTGTCCCAAATAGCCTGGGGGGGTGTCCAGAGTAGTCCCGCCGTGCAGAAATGGCCGTCATTTTTTTTTGTATGAGTCAGGACAATCCCGTCAATTACGTTTTCAAGCCGACACCTGGGTGCATCTTTTATGTAAGTGAAATTTTTTAATACGCCAAATATTTTTTTGGCTACAGACCTTAGCAGAAGTAACTTTTCACCATTTTATTCAGGAATTTTTCAAAGCTAGTAAATGTAGTATTTTTTGACTTCCTTTATACTACATAGATAGGAAAAATGTTGACTTTTATGCCACTATATTTAGTTTTGCAATATTCCAATTCGTTTTGCTACTATAACAGTTTTACGCCGTGTCGGAGGACTGTCCGGAGTAGCCCCGCCAGTTCCGAGTAGCCCGGTTGAAGGTACAGAAAAAATGCTATAAGGCTGCTGATACAAAGCTTGCAGCAGACAAGGTTGTTGTAAATGCTCAATGGCATGTTCATGGATACGGTAATATCGCATCAATAATACAGTAATTAATGTATATGGTAATATTATATCAATAAAGGAAAAACCAAGTAGAAATCACAGAAAATGTCATTTATTCTACCTCTACATCATCTACAATGAAAGATGAGGAATTCAGAGTACTGTCAGTAATGGGTGAGTACACTCTGCATGCTTCAAATTGTTTAAAATTAAGTTTAATTCCAAGTGTCCCAAGTAGCCCCGTTCGACGGGGCTACTCGGGACACTTTTTTTGCTTCCAGCACCTTACAAATAGCACATGGAATTTTTTTGGAGAAGCCATGCGATAGCCCTTGCAAAGAGCTTAGATCAGAGCCTAAACTTGTTTATGAAATGTTTCATGATAAGAAGTTATGAATGAAAAACGTTCGAAATCGTCCCGAGTAGCCCCGGTTGACGGTAATATATCTCTCCTTTTCAATCTCATGCACTTAATTTACTGCAATAAAGCTTGCTTATTACTTTGTTACCTGTTTAATGTCACCTTGTTCTTGTTTTGAATTGCTTTATTCACTTACCTGATTGCTTTCACATTGAATTTGAATCATTACAACTATTAGATCTCATATCACGTGTTTGCCTTGCCATACTGTATTTTCTTTTCTTGTCTTGCTATGTTGCTTGGACATTTGTCCTGTGTTGTTGCTGATTTATGCATTATTGCTTGTTTAAATCCAAACAAAAATACTCCTGATTTGAGGTACACATCCCCTTGAACTGCACTCTAAGACCATAGACTCTAGTCCCGTTATTTTATTAACTTGATAGGAGCAGTCGGTGTGGGACCCAGCTGGCACGCTGTTGAGGAGACCTAGAGCCCAGACTGGCCCAGTCCTGACCTTCCTGTACTGAGTCTTCTCATCTTCCAAACTGCAGCTCCTTGAAGATCGCCTTGCTGAAGCTCATTGTTTAAAAGTCAACCTAGGCTTTGTTATCATTACTTAATTAACTGAGTTAGCTGCATATTAGTCCTGTTCATGAGCAAGTCTTTAGCCATTTCATTTGGATACGCTGGTTTTAAACCAATACAGCAATCTCTTGATTAGCACGGTTTTGAATACCTACCGCGGTTTTGATTAATGCGGAAAAAAAATTTGCGACCTACCCTTAATCTACGTGGTGCCAGTTTTGATTAGCGCGACTTTTTTTCACAATGCATCGTTTTCCCGCCTCTAGCCAGAGGTGTTACGTTTGTAACAAAAGTGTTACTTTTTGCTTATTAGATCTTATGTTGTTACTTTTGTTACGACTTTTGGAAAAATTTGCCAAATGTTGTTACTTTATGAATTTCAGCCAATAATTCTTTAAATAAGGTCCCCTTCCGTAGGCACTTGTGCTGACCACAGAGTCGGTTTAACCGCGCCTCGTCTCGTTCATAACTCGAATGGTCGAGTTCGGCAACGTTCGCCGGTAAGTGCGCCATGCCGGTGCTCTAGTTACTCGTTAGCCTTCAACTGGTCAAGATCGCTGCCATATCTACTGCTCACTTTTATCAAACTACATAATTTTCCTTGATAAATTACCGTCATAATTATGGACAAAAAGGGAATGCTTAAACGTAAAAATATCACTTTGGAGACTAAGCTTAAAATAATTAAGTGTTTTGATAATGGTGAAACAAAAACGAAGATCGGTGAAGACCTAGGGTTTCCCGAGTCAACAATACGCATGGGAAACAATACGTTAATTCATTTGCATTTCTCTTATTTATTTCCCCTATTAGTTAGAAAAAAAATCTGATGAATTTTAGTGGGAAAAAATTATTATGTAACTTTGCTATTTTTGAGGATTCATTATAATTATTCCCATATATTCTTAAGTTTGATTAGCGCAGTTTTGCATAACACGGTAAAACTCGGGGATTTATTAACCGCATTAATCAAGGGATTGCTGTATTTGCAAGTTACTAGGAATATCTGCCCTAATGTCGACTCTTTCAAGTATAATGGGGCTTTGACTTTCAGACCACCAGTTATTTAGTTAACCAGTTGTGCGACCAACAAGTGATGTGATTGTAGTGATTTAATTATTGGCAGATAGTGTTAGTAGAGGACTCGTTCATATGTGCCCATTATCAACACCCGCCACCTTCAATTCCGGTATTGCGGACTAGGATTAGACATTGAAATTGGTGCTTGTTTTCTGTACCGTAAAATGGGGTAACTTAGACCGGCGGGGTAACTTAGACCACTTTTCGTTTTTTTAACAAAAACCCCCACAACTCAAAAACTATTTGACATAGAAAAATTTTGTCAATGGGCATTAAAGGCCTAATACTGAGGCTACATAACACAATAGAAAGATTTGAAAAGTTTGCATATCTAATAGGTTAAAAAATTAAAAATGTGACCCACGAAAAAAAGCTATTATTTAAAGCCTGTCAGAGTACCCCCTCCAATTTTTTTATTTTTTGGTTAAATAACTCCAGGTTTTGATGCATTGTAGTAGAACTCTTCTAGTTACATATGCAAATGACAAATTTTAGGAAAGTGTCATAGTTTGCAAATAGGGGGCACCGCCCCCAAATGGGGTAAATTAGACCACCCAATGTCAGCCCTGACGGGGTTGTTGTTGCCCTGCGCCCGATCCCGGCGTCATTGATCCAGCCGTGGCTGGAGCCAACGCACGACCGCAGCTGGGTCCCTCCAAAGGTCTATGGTGCTGAGTGGAGTTGGATTGTTGGGGCAGTTGAAGAGGTGGGGTACATCATCTGGGGAGAGGTGGCAGTAGTTGCATAGGTTATTGATGTTGTTATGAATTCTGCTTTTGTAGCTGTTCAGAAGTATGCAATGGCCGGAGCGAAGCTGTGCCAGCGTTCGTCTTGCGGATCTTTGAAGTGTTTGTTCAGATCTATCTATTGCCGGGAGTGGAGGAGGCCAGCCGTTGAGCAGAACTTGTGGGTGGTACAAGTCGATGGCAGCTCGGGAAGCGTTGGAATGGAGAGTGCTGCTAGCTGCTTTGAGGGTGGCACTGTTAATAGTGGCTGGAAGTGAAGGTTGAACGGCATTTATGTATTTGGTGAAAAAAGTATCTTTGATGTTGCGGGGTTGGGGGTGCGGTCTTGTGATTTGGTGGCAGGCGTGTTGAGGGAGGTGACTCCGCAGAAGGTACTGGGCTGAGAGGAGGTCCGTGTGTTGTTGAACAGTGAGCATTTGACATTCGGAGTGAAGATGTTGTTCGGCAGTTGTGTTGTGGCAACCGGTTATGGTTCTCAGAATTTTGAGCAGAATTTTGAACTGTTTGGAGGCGGGTGATGTTGGTAGGAGAGGTGACAGGAGACCAGGCTGGGCTGGCGTACTCAATTATTGGGCGACCGATGGCTTTGTATGTTTGTAGTAGGGTTTCCTTGTCTTGTCCAAAGGAAGTGCCTGAGAGTGCTTTCTATTATAGTATGTTGTTGCGTTTTGAGGCTCTTGCTGCCGTAGTTCTGTGGTGGACGGTAAAGGTGAGCATGGTGTCGAAGGTTAAGCCAAGGATTTTTGGGTTGTGTTCTAGCGGAAGTAGTTGATTGTTGATCTTGACTTGAGGGTGGTGATTGTACAGGGCTGTGTGCGGTGTAATGAGGGTGACTGTTGATTTGCTGGCAGAAATTTCCAGGTTGCGGATAGCGAAAAAGTTGCAGAAATGGGGGAGGTAGTCGTTGAGTTGCTGAGTGAGAATGTCGGCATCGGGACCAGTGCTGTAGATTGTGAAATCGTCAGCGTAGGAGATGATCTTGATGTTGGGTGGTGGTTGGGGTGCCTTGGAGACATAGTAATTGAAGAGGGCAGGAGACAGGACAGAGCCCTGTGGAACACCTGTGTGGATTAATCGCTGTTTAGAGTTTTGATGCCGGAATTCCATTGAGGCAGAACGGCCGTGTAGGTAGTTGGAGATCCAGCGGGTGATAGATCCGGGTAGTGGGGAGGCAAGAAGGTCGTCGATCAGTATCCGGTGGTTGACGGTGTCGAAGGCCTTAGTGAGGTCCAGTGCGGCAATGATGGTTCGGTGGGCGGGCGTCTTTTGGTTTAGACCGTAGATGATGTCTGTAGTGAGAAGAGTGAGTGCAGACGTGGTCGAATATCCGGGCCGGAATCCATGTTGGTGATCAACTAGGGGCAGGTGTTGGGTGATAATGGGTAGCAAACATCTTTCTAGTACTTTGATGGCGGGGCAAAGCAGGGAGATTGGTCGGTAGGATTTAGCGTCGTCCGGTTTGCCGGGTTTGAGCAGCGGTATGACTTTGGTGGATTTGTAAATGTCGGGAATTCGGCATGTGCGTAGGGACTCATTGAAAAGGCGTGTCAAGTAAGCAATTCCGAGTGGTCCAAGATATTTGAGGTGAAAGATGGTTAGTTTATCTGGTCCAGTAGCCTTGGAGGGACGGGATTGTTTGATTGCGTTGGCCACTTGTGCCGATGAGAAGGAGAGACTGTCCGATAGGTCGAGGTTCTTTGACTTCCGGGTTGTGATTCTATTTAGTTTATTAGACCTGTGTTGAGTGACAGCCGTGAAGAGACTGTTGAAGCGATCAGCAAGCTTTTTGGTGTTATTGATGGGCCTCTCATTGAAGTTGATGGCGATATTGGGGTAGTTTTTAGGTTTGCCGGCCAGGGCCTTTATTGTTGACCAGAGGCGGTTCACGTTGGTGTGGCGGTTAAAGGTAGAGAGGTATTGTTTCCAGCAGGCTTTTTTGTTGTCGTTGGTGAGCTGGTGGATACGGGCAGTGAGGGCCGCTACATCGTCGGAAGTGGGGTTGGCGGCACGGAGGATGTCTCGCTGTTGGGTGAGGTTGATGATGTCTTTGGAAAGGCCCGGCTTGGAACAAATGTGACGGCCTGAAGGAATGTTACGGTTGCTTGCGCTGATTAAAAATTTTACGAAACTGATGTTTGGCTGTGGATAAGTTGGCAGGGAAGACGGAGTTTTCAAAGGCGGCCTCGGTGTCGGCAGTGTATTTTTCCCAGTCGGCTTTGGCAAAGTTAGTGAAGGTGATTTTCGGGGTCTTGGTTGTCTGATAGTCTGCTTGCAGTGTAATGATGATTGGCAGGTGGTCGGATGACAGAGTGGTCATGGTGGTCCAATCCATGTGGGTGATCAGGGTATCTGAGGCGATTGAAAGGTCTGGTGAGGAGGGCTGTCCTGCGGTTGGAAGCCAGGTTGGTGTGTCCAAATTCAGCGTCCCATGATCAGAACCGCCGATCTCATCCGCCAGCTCCTCTCCACGTGTGTCCTGGATGCGTGAGTGCCAGAGAGGGTCATGTGCGTTCAGATCGCCAAGTATCAATGAGTTTGGCACTAAGAGATGGGAGATAGAGGCTCTGAAGTTCGGTGGGCAGGAGGATTGGGGTGGGATGTAGACATTCATGATGTTAAGATCAGTGTTATTGGCCTTGATAGTTATCGGTTATCGCCTGTTGCTCGATTGGGTTATTGTCTGGTAGCTGCTTAATAGTGAACGCTATACTGTTTTGGATCAACATCACCAGGCCTCCGCCTCGTCCCGTGCTCCTATCTTCGCGGAAGACAGCAAAGTTGTGAAATTTTGGGTCTTTGGAGCGGGAAGATAGTTTTGTTTCTTGGATGGCTGCTACTTGGATGCTGTGAGTGGCCAGAAAGAGTTCGATTTCGTCAGATTTGTTCTGTAATCCGTTACAGTTAAACTGGAGAATCCTCAGGGTTCCAGTGGGCGGTGAGCTAGGATGTGCAGGCGGAATGGCTTAGGTGGGCAGACGGGCCCTGGGTGCCCGGACGGCGGATGGGGGAGAGGGAGGAAGAGGCCTTGGGCAGTTGTTGCAAAGGTAGTAGTTGTTAACTTGCGTTGAGCAGGCGACCATGTGGTACCATTTGTAGCATGTCCGGCAGCGTATGGAATATTGCGTTTTGTTTATGGTTTTGTTACAAACTGCGCAAATCCAGATTTGAGGCCCAGGGTTGGGATTTATTCCGGCCATTAAAAGAAGGATCCGGAGCAGGCTGGCCGGGAGAGACCGCTCCGGTGGAGAAAATCCTGCGCGGCGGGATGGGGCAGGGAGGGGTTCCACAACGGTTTGCTGGGGCGTCGATAGACGACCCAGTTGGCTCCACCACGAGAAGGCCGTTGCACCAGAGCGGGATAACATAGACCGGCTTGGAAGTTAATATAAAATTACCATATATAACATATTTTATGTTTGACAGCCTATTTAAGTTTTTTCTTTATGTTTCAGACTCTACAGAGTCTTATATATGGTAATTTTAACTTAATTTCCAAGCCAGTCAATATTACCCCATCAGGGCTGCCATTAGGTAGTCACATTTCCCTCATTATGGGGTGGTGCCCCCCATTTGCAAACTATGACACTTTCTTCAAATTTGTCATTTGCATATGTAACTAGAAGAGTTCTACTACAATGCGCCAAAACCTGGAGTTATTTGAAGTTATTTTACCAAAAAATATAATTGATTTTACCACCCGGTCTAAGTTACCCCAAGAGCTGGGGTAACAAAGACCATCACTTTTTTTGAAATTACATAAAGACTATGAGAGGCAGGAGCCAGCAATTTATGGTGAGTGAAGCTAGAGTATAGACCTGTATTTTCCATGTTTTAATTCAAGTTTAATTTAGCTAGTAAAAAAATGGCATCATTTATAAAAAAAGTGGTCTAAGTTACCCCATTTTACGGTATTTCACTAGTCAGTGATCATATTCAACCAAGGCTCTGTTTTAATATGCTTGTTTAGCCAGAGACTTTCTTGGTTAGTTAACAAACCTTATTGATAGATTAGTCTTGTGACCAAGTTGAATAAGAGCGTTAATCATTATTATTTAGCCAACGTAACCCTTGTTTCTCGTCCTATTGCTAATGTCTAGGTTTCTTTAACTCACTTGGAGACAGTGAGTGTTCTGACAGTCCTTGCCTCTCTTGAGGTTCCTGGTACCTGCTACCCAGTACAGTATCACCTGTGGTCAGTAACCTTCTGTGGAACCTTTCTACCAGACCGGTGTCTATGAGAGTGATGCAACTACACCGCATTAGTGTTATACATCAGGGTGATCCATGGACCAGGTAAAGAGTGCTCTTCCTGTGCTAGTATATGGTTGAGAAATTGCCACAATTTATTAATGTGCTCTCCTTTCCAGGACCTTTATTTGTCTCTGTGCCAACCAAGACTCCTAGGCTATTGCTTATCTTACTGTAATTTTGATTCCCTTGTGTCACAGGTTAGGATGTTCTGTTTAAAATTATTGTTTACCGCAAAGTTGGACCATATTGTAAAATTCGGCTCTTGGAAGGAATACTGCAGTCACCCCTGAGGGATTTGCCTCTGGAGGGTGGTTGCCTAGCATATCCTGTGAAGAATATTTGGTGCACTTGGGATTATCCTGTACCAATGGCTCTTGGCTTTGTTCTTAGCTTACCGGTAAGTATAGTGTTGTTTGGGAATGACCTGTGTTTCATTGTCCCAAATTTGTTCTCAGGGTTGGAGGTAGGCTTAGCTAGGTATTGTAGCTAGGTATTGTATCTTTGGGTGATTGAGCTAATCTTCACATAGCTTTTGTGAACCCCTGTTGACCAGACCGCAACAGCGTAAAGTTCAACATTTTTACTATCTATGTAGCATAAAGCAAGTTAAGAAATCATACATTTATTACCTCAAAAAAATCCCTGAAAAATGAGATTTTGGAAAAGTGCCTCTGATTATCAGAGACATTTTTCCAAAATCTCATTTTTCAGGGATTTTTTTGAGGTAAAAAAAGTTTTTCCAGTAAAAAATGTGCCATGCGCAGCACTCCTAAAAGGCTGAAATAATTTAAAACATCAAAAAAAAAAACAGATCTGTCATAATAAAAAATTTTACTTCCATAAAAGTTGCACACAGGTGTTGGCTTAAAAATGTGACTGACAGAATTTGCATATCTCATTAAAAAAAAAAAAAAAAATGGTGGGCATTTCTGCAATAATATTCTGCAGGGTAATAAGGGACACCCCCCCCCCAAGGTAATAAGGGACACCCCTAAAAATGCATTTACAGTAGAACCTTGGTTAGCTAAGGCTCCAGTTAATGAAAAATCAATTAAAAACAGAGAATTGTGATTCTGTTTACCTTGCTCAGTGAAAAAATTCCACTTGACAAAAAATTAATGCATCATCAGTCAGCACAAAATTTTTCATAGAATGTCATAGATAGAATTGGGCACTGGGTAACAAAGAATGAAAAGTAATTAACCTAAACTATAATTTATTTCTCCAAAAATATTATGGTTGTCACTAAAATATTCCTTCCTGTTTCAGGTATGTTTATTACAATCTTTTTTGTTGTAGTGAAATCACTTCACTCAATTAAAATTGTGCAAAATTATGAGTCATCCTGTTAGCTTACAGATACAGAAGAACTGCTAAATGGCTACTGATATGAAGCTTGAAGTGGGCAAGTTTGTTGTCAATGCTCAATGGCATGTCCATGGATATTGTAATATCACCTCAATAATACTATGGTAATGTATGGATAAGGTAATATCATATCAAAAAAGAAAAAAACAAGTAAAAATAAAAGAAAATGTCATTTATCCTGCATTTACATCATCCACAAAGGAAGAGAAGGACTTCAGAGTACTGTTAGTAATAAATGAGTACACTCTGCATGCTTCAAACGTTTTAAAATTAAGTTTTATTTCATGTGTCCCTTATTACCCTGTTCCCAGATCAATTCAGGAGCCTTTTATATTGCTTCTAGCACCTTACAAATAGCACATGTAATTTTTTGGAGATGCCATACAACAGCCCACGGTCAGGAAGATGTGCCAGGTGCGCGGAAATTTATATTGTCATTTAATCAACCTATGCGGTGTGCCGTACTATGCCAGTAAAAAAATGTGCCATGCGCAGCACTCCTAAAAGGCTAAATAATTTAAATAATGATGCGTGACAGCACTATCACACACCGTACACACGAACGTATATCCACATTGTGTTCTGGTTGGAGATGAGTTGACTAGATTGCAAACACATCAACCCATGTAGGAAGATTCTTTCATAGATCACAATTCAAGCGGACATGAATCACAGAACTAAAAAAGGCAAAGAGGGCCGCAGAACATTAGCTATAATATCCAGTAGAATCATTCATTCACAATTGTACCTTAATGTATGTCATGTTTTATTTCATTATCTTTTGAGTGTCATGTGCATCTAATTAATCTTGTATCTTGTTCCCCTTGGTGTAATATTTAAGCAGAGTAAAAGTTAATGAGACGAAATTCTTTCAAGTCCATATGATATGCACTTTTGATTAATCTGCACCCCTGA
Source organism: Hyalella azteca (assembly GCF_000764305.2). Taxonomy (NCBI): domain Eukaryota; kingdom Metazoa; phylum Arthropoda; class Malacostraca; order Amphipoda; family Hyalellidae; genus Hyalella; species Hyalella azteca. The sequence goes on along the minus strand of NW_025934235.1, from coordinate 26,491 downwards.
TTGCTGAATTGGAAATTCACTTGTTGCACCTGATTCTTTTCTGACCATCAAAAGCCTGTTTAAGATGCTTTATTGCATGATTGATCTACACCTCTGCTTGCTAATCCCATCCCTATGCTCCATTTTGGTGAGTACAGTTCATTTCATTTCATTAAAATGTCGCCATGCTTTTATTTGTCATTACTGAGCTCTTAACAAATATTTTCCAGTCATTCATGCCTGTTTATAAAGAATGAAAGATGGTTTTCACTGGTTCTCATTTTAATCCTGTCCTTTTATTGCACAATTATCAGTTTGCTTACTTGAACCATGTTGTGTCTACCCTTGAATAAGTTACTTGCTGCAACCCCTTCCATGCATTGATGACTTTGTGTGTGACAAAACAGTTTAAACATCCTCCTGATGTCAATATTTCTAGAAGGCTTGTTCTTATGAACACATTTATTTGACGTTTAGGAGTGGTTGGTGTGGAGCTACAGTCTTCTTGATGAGAACCGATGATCACTCGACCAACTCCTGGCAATCAAGAAAGAAGCTAAGAGATCCCACCTATGAACCAAAATTTGATTTGGAGACCAACTTGAAGTTGATGAGCCTTGCACTTTCCTAGATACCTTGAATCCAGACATATGTGACTTAGTCCAATTCTCTAGTTGTTTCTAGGAGTATATTTACTTATTAGGATGCTAGAGTGACTAGGAGTATAGGAGTATATTTAACCCTTTACGCCCTGGCGTGACGAATTTGTCACACAGAAAATAAAAGCTTCTACCGAGAGTAATTACATGTTTTGAGTCTAGCCCGCAAGTGTGACGGTAGCGTCACATGTTGTGAACTTGTTCGAACGACGTTCGATCGACTAGGCGCGCCGCTACTGCCAGTACAACACAAAGACTGCGCGTGATTGGAGTAAGCAGTTCAAGTGCTCAACAAGTGATATAATTTACAGTATGGATGAAATACCAGGTAAGCTACGTGGTTGTAATAATTTCAGGATGTTTATGAATGTTTATAGGATACATTTACTGAATCAAATCTTAATAAAGTTGGCTAGAAGAAAAATAGCAATAGATTAAATGGTTGTGACGAATTAGTCACATCCGTGGTACCAGCAAGATTTCGAAGATGGGGTACTTGTTCAGAAATTTCTATTACTTCTTTTACCGTTGCTATTTAGCACGTGTTATTGATGCTTTCAATAGAAGATCTAGGTTTGGTTACATAAGGCTATCAGGGGAGGAACTACCTAGAACAGTGAACCCCAGTATAAATTATTATTATATATTCTTTTGTGTTCCAGAGTTATCATTTGAGGCAAGATCGTTCTACGGCAGAAAGAAAACTCAAGATAGAGAAATAACTATTGTCACCAGTGTTATTGAAAGTGACGAATCAAATGAAGAAGATTTCGATGAGGATGTCGCAGATCCTGAATTCATATTGGAAAAAAACCAAGGAACTCAGGAAGAAGGCCAAGGTAAAATTTCAGTCTTCATGTAATTTTATGCAAGTCATCACTGATTTTCTCATTATTCTTTTCATTAAAATTTTGAATTAATTCAATATAGCAGATGTCTGCTGACACAGACCTCTTCAATGTTCATAGTAATTTTCTATGTTGAAATCATGTAATAATTTGTATATTTGATAGTTACAGAAACAAATATGTATTCTGTTCAAAAAAATGTTAATAAGCCATTGAATGTAACTCACAATGAGATGGAACAGTGGCTCGGATTGACTTGTTACTTCTCTATCAGTAAACTCCCACATACAAAGACTGGTGCAAAAGGATATCCTGGCATTAGCATCATTCAAGCTGCTAATTGCCTTTGACCTTATGAAAGCAGGTAAGGTTTGCAATGGAAAGAAGAGAGGAAGACCTTCTTTGACCCCAGATTGCAGCAATGCACGCAAGAAAAGCTGCTCTCGTCCTTCTGATTCTACACGAACAGATGGAATCGGACACTTGCCTTGTATTGATGCAAAACGAAATCGTTGCAAGAAAACAAACTGCAATGGGAGAACCAATGTTATGTGTAAAAAGTGTAACGATAATCTTTGCCTGACTGCCAAGTCAAACTGCTTTGAGAATTACCATGAATAATGTGTCTACTCAAATTTTATGCCGAGTGGAATGCTAAAATGGAAGCTTATTTTTTCAATAATTTGTCATTTGGTCATGAGGAATTTTTGTGCTATAGCTTTTATGACGAAGGATTTATATGCGATGCATGTGCTTAGTATACGGTTCTATCAAATGTTTATGTAATACAGTTCAGTTTCGGTGCTTGAATAAATGTTTAAAAAAAAATATTGTTTATATAACTCAAATGGACACCCGGATGTGACAAATTCGTCACATATTATTATTTTTCTAATTATATATAAAAATTATGATTTCAGTGCATAAATTATCTATTCACCACTTACTAGACACATTAAAAGTAATTCAGATTTTTTTTAACTTTCGAAACATAATTCAGTGCGTAAAGGGTTAATGACTTGTGCAACTTTGTAGGACCAGTTGTCTTTCATAATCCACTCATGAATGCCCCATACACCAGTGAGGGAATCATGTTGTTGTGTCAAGAGTAGTTGAAACTTTAGTCTGACTAGCTAATAAACCAGAAGTGCTAAATCAGGATTTAGTCTGACTAGCTATATACCAGAAGTGCGAAATTAGGATTCGCCAATTTAATTCTTGAACTGCCTAACTGTGCTTTTCTCTTGCTTTACTTCCATTGATGTTCAACATTTAGGTATTGTGTGACCTAGTCCGCTTATGCATCCCTGTGCTTGGCACCTATTTGTTTCTATTTGCTTGCCAAATACCATTTGCTTTCAAAGTGTGCTCTAGTCCCTAGATAATCATTAGCTCTCCCAACAGTCCAGGAAATGGTAAGATGGCTACAGCCCTTTGGACATACTTCCTGCCATAAGGTAAGAGTGGTGGTGCTGAGTGCAGTGTGGAGTGAGTGTGGTGTGCCTGGGTGTGGTATGTGAGAGTGTGTGACTTGGTGGTCCACAAGCCACTCAGCCTTGATCTCCATCCTCCCACCAGTGGTCAAGTTCTGCCTTGCTAACTATCACTTCTTGGCTTGTACCTGAAGCCTGGGACGGTTACTACTTGATTTATGATTACTACTTGATTACTACTACTACTACAAGTACTAGGGATGGTTAATATTTGATTTATGGTTGTTAAAACCATAGTTGGCCTTGGCTAATGTTGAGTAAGACATTTTTATTATCCAGCAGCAGAAGCTGTTAATGACTATTTTCCATTTTGACTTTACTATTATTTTGTAGTTACTCAAAACTACGACGCTAGGAGGCCTCAGTAGTCCACTTATTAGAGCTCTTTACCAAGTGGGCTGAACTGAAACCACTGCTAGAGTTTCAGTTAGTTTAGGTACCATCCGGTTATTGTTGTATCTGCCATTTTGTATTTTGTGTTTTGTTAGTAGTAAATTGTTTAGTGTTTCCCATGTTTCATGCCTTCCTGAATGTGACTCCTTCTGACCACATTCAGTATTTGTTCCATGACCAAGGACTCAAGAGATACAGTCTCGCATATTTGTGCAGGCTTACCAGGGAACCGCTACAGCGTCATCGTATGAGATGTGCCATCAGTGCCTTCTAGCAATTAATTGGTTGCGGCAATTACGGTACGAACCTGTATGTCAACATCAGGACTACTTTCCCGGCATCCTCTCGGCCGGCGAAATAGACACAATCAATACCTACCGTCAACCGGGGCTACTCGGGACAGATTTGAACGATTAGTTTTTAATAACAGTTAATAACTTCTTGCGATGAAACATTTCATAAACAAGTTTAGTCTCATTTTATAGCTGATTGGCAGGGCTATCGAATGGCGTTGTCAAAAAAATTCCATATGCTATTCGTAAGGTGCCAGACGCAAAATAGAGATTGTCCCAAGTAGCCCCGTCGGTTGGGGCTACTCGGGACAACGGGAATAAAACTTCATTTCAAAACATTTGAAGCATGCAGAGCGTACTCATCCATTACTNCCGCGGTCTTAACCCTTCGCAAGGCCCCATGCCCTTGGCCCTTGGGCCCCTGTTGCAACTGTCTCTTATACACATCTAGATGTGTATAAGAGACGTGTCATAGGCCTGTCCCGAGTAGCCCCGCCTGTCCCGAGTAGCCCCGGTTGGCAGTAATAGTAACACGCGCAAATGGAATATATAAATTAGGTCATTATGACATAATTACAGAGTGTAATTAGACTATTTGATACAAAATATTCAAGAAGAAATTGATCTCTGCAGAATTCTCTTCCAGTCTGTAACTAAGTCTACAGAACAAACAAGGTTATCGTTACCAACAACACGTCTCTGACAAATATACAGTCGCCGACTCATGGCCGCCGGACTCCAAACATAGAAAAACCTAGCCAATCAACAAAAACCTTGCAGGTTAGGTCCAGTTAGGAACAGGTTTCATTAGAAAAAAAAAAAAAAACATAAAAACACTAAGAAAACCTTTCTGGCCGCGAGACCGGCCGTGGGTCCAGCCATAAATTTGTCCCAGACCTCCAACAATCAAAGGAATTACTCTTCCTAATTTCATAAGTACCCAAAGGTGATCAATATGAATTTGTACAATATCTCCTATCTCAACAGTATTACTAGATGTTACATTGATGGACTGAGATCTTTCATGAAGTGAAGTCAGATAGTCCAAATGATAGCAAGTTAAACATTTGAGAAGGATGGTCTTTTCATTCAGGGATGGATCACAAATATCTTCAATGTTGACGAGTCTGGAATTTCCCTGATTCGACGACCATTAATCAATACTGACAATGTTATTGGTTGTAAATCATTGATATCTTCTGTAAGATAAATCAAGGGTCTGGCGTTTATTTTTGCTTCATTTGAGCAATTATGCTTTCCAAATCTGGGTGCACTTTGTTATGTCACGTACCGTCAACCGGGGCTACTCGGGACAATTTCGAATGTTTTTCATTCATAACTTCTTACCATGAAACATTTCATAAACAAGTTTAGGCTCATTTCAAAGCTCTTTGCAAGGGCTATCACATGGCTTCTCCAAAAAATTCCATATGCTATTTGTAAGGTGCAAGAAGCAAAGAAAGTGTCCCCAGTAGCCCCGTCAAACAGGGCTACTCAGGACACTTGAAATAAAACTCAATTTTAAAACATTTGAAACATGCAGAGCGTACTCATCCATTACTAACAGTACTCTGAAGTCCTCCTCTTTCATTGTAGATGATTTAGAGGTAGAATAAATGACATTTTCTGTGATTTTTGCTTGTTTTTCCCTTATTGATAAGATATTACCATATACATTAATTACTGTATTGTTGATGCAATATTACTGTATTATTGATGCAATATTTCTGCATCCATAAACATACTATTGAGCATTTACAACAACCTTGTCCACTACAAGCTTTATATCAGCAGCCTTATAGCATTTTTTCTGTATCTGTAAGCTTACGGGAAGGCTTGTAGTTTCACACCATTTTAATTGGGTTAAGTGAATTTACTATAAAAAAATGTGAAAAACATACATAAAACAGAAAGGAATGTTTTAGTGACAACCATCATGTTTTGAAGAAATAAATCATAGTTTAGGTCAATTACTTTTCATTCTATGATGCCCAGTGCACAATTCTATATATGACATTCTATGCACAATTTTGTGATGACCGATGATGCACTAATTTTTTGATAAGTGAATTTTTTTTCACTGAGCGAGGTAAATGTAATCAATATTCTTTGTTTTTAATAAATTTTTTTCTTAACTGGATCCTTTGCTAACTGAGGTTCTACTGTAAATGCGTTTTTGGGGGTGTCCCGAGTAGCCCCGCCGTGCAGAAATGGCCGCAATTTTTTTTTGGATTGAGGTATGCAAATTCCGCAAATAAAGTTTTCATGCTCACTTGTCTGCCACTTTTTTCTAAGCAAAATTTTTTAATACGGCAAATATTGTTTTTACTACAGACCTTAGCAGACATAACTTCTCAAAATATTGTTCTTCACAATTTGTTTCAGGAATTTTTCAAAGCTAGTAAATGTAGTATTTTCGAACTTCCTTTATACTACATAAATAGGAAAAATGTTGACGTTTATGCCACTATATTTAGTTTTGTAATATTGCAATTAGTTTTGCTACTAAAACAGTTTTAATCTGTCGGAGGACTGTCCCAAGTTACCCCACCCATCCCGAGTTACCCCGCCCGTCCCGAGTAGCCCTGGTTGACAGTATATTTTGAATGCAAAAAAAAATTATAACTATAACATGAAATTTGTTTTGAAGGTTATCATAGCACGAATCACAATAGAGTATAAAGATAGCAGTTCTGCCACCACCCTTCATTGAATTATCCTACCTTTTTTCTAAAATTCAACAATCTCTCTTCTATCAAAGTTTGCAAAGTTCATTAGCTACCATACATAAAATATTCTGCAGCGGTGGTCAAGTTCCGGCTGACATGACATCCATTTGCTTGTTAGACACTAATTTTGTAAAGGTTGCTTCAGATAAACTAATCATTGCCATTCCCATGTTTCACCCTCAATGAAATGTAGCTAACGATATTGAATGGCATCATTCATACAAACTTGTATCTATTAAACTTTTACATTTCAAGATCTGATGGAAGCAGTGGGCATCCCAAACAATACGAGGAAGTTTATAAAAACAATAATGATCTAGAACTTATAAGCGGGCTTTACCCAAAAAAAAAAATAATATTTCAACATGGATATAATTAAAAAAGATAATTCCTTGCAGTTTATAAACAAATCTCTCTATTAAAAAGTTAGATTTCGTTGTTCAATAAAGTTTATATAAACTACACGAGTCGAACCAACAATAATAAAATACAAGACATGTCTGGGTTACTTCTGACGTTCCACTTACCAGATAAAGAACATACGGTAATCGAGGATAAAGAACATATGGTAATTGAGAGGTTGAGATTGTATTGACCTTTTAGGCAATTAGAAAGATTTTCCACCCTAATACAAGTATTCTAATCAAAATATTTAATTTCAATCTTTAAATATCTGAATTTAAAACTAGAAACAAAACAATTACAATTATAAGACTTTATATAAAATAATTAAATGCAGTGAATGTATATAAAATATTTGAATTGTGCACATGTTTATTTCAAACAGTGTTAGCTTTTCTCATAACTATATATAAAATAATTAAATGCAGTGAATGGATATAAAATATTTGAATTGTGCACATGTTTATTTCAAACAGTGTTAGCTTTTCTCATAACTTAAGTCTCGTTTCAAGTCGTATGAGGTTTGTTTGGTTATCGTTCAGTTTATGCTTAGTATTGGTTCATTAGTCTAAATCAAATGGGAACAGTGCAGTCAGTCACTCAGTCACTACTAGTTGGTGTGTTAATAGGGTAGAGTCTGGTAGATTTATAGGACATAAAACTAGTAGATCTATTGATAGTGCTGTGCACTGTGCTATCAGCTACCTACCTATCTGTTATGTGACTCTTCAATGTTTATAAGATCTGCATTCCTGAAGTGTTTTTGTATATTGAAGCCAGTTAAATGGTCAATATTTAGCCCATTACCTTGCTCCATACAAACTTTACAAAGCTAATGATTAGAAGAGCTAATGATTAATGATTAGATTAGAAATTAATGATTAGCTAATGATCAATAATTGTTTACCCAAAAATCCCTAAGTGGTAAACACCACCTTGGCCTGTTTGCCATTATTGAAGGCAATAAGTGCCCTTTTAAGCCATCCATTATGATCCATATACTGTTGTTGTTAGTAGGCTAATTGCAACATAAAAAAATAACACTTCAAAAAGACAAAAAAGCTGAAAAAAATAAAAAATCAAATATATAAAAAAAAATCATGAAAAAATAAAATAAAATCATGGATTTTTGATTTTTTGATTTTTTTTTTACAAAAATAAAAAAAAAACTCACCAACCCTGGTTTACAGAATCCAGAGGTTGGAAGGCTAAATTTTTTAGTACTCTAATCTAGTCAGTCAACTGAGTCGTGCAAGTGTCGTGTCATGGCGGTCATGCATTGCCTTTTTTTTGATAAGTTTCTCCAGTTGCCAATGAGTTTCTCCTCAATTTGAAAGCTGAAGTAATAAATAGGTGCAATAAGGGTAAACGCAACATATTCCGACATCGTGGGTAATTCCGTTGTCTTAGTTCCACGCATGCGTAGATTGTTGAAATAGTGACATCATACTATTGCACACCAGATTCCCGCAAAACACTAGGTCTGGCTGGAAAATGTTAAGATCCTCAGAGCAAAAGTCAAGTCAACTAGTGAGAACATCGAAACACGTGTCAAAGTTGATAGTTGACCTTGCTCTACCAAATAGTGATAAACTGCTTGTGAAGAAAGAATATTATCGTTTGAGACTTTTAAATAAGTCTGTGAATATATTAGGAATCTTTCAAGTATACTTGTATTTGATGATTTCAAGTTCTAAATAAATTAATAGATGATTAAGTTAAGAGACGGTTTTATACATAAAAAATAATTCCGACACAGCTTGGAACTGGACACACACAGCTTGTTCTGAGCTAAATTCAAAAATTAAAATTTTCTTAATTAACACGTTTCCTGCGATGTGACCCACCGGTGGGTCACCACTGTGTTACGTGTACGGCGACGGCCAATATTGATGCTATTCTCCTGTTGCGACGGTGGTATATGTACGATAACTTCAATGGCATCTGAGATAGCACGGAGTGAGGTTGTCAGAGTTTTGTTCCCATATGTTACAGCTTGATTAGGTAAGAAAAACAGTGACCCACGGGTGGGTCCCATCGCATCTGAAGATAATGTTTTTGTTGTAATGCGATGGGACCCACCGGTGGGTCCGATATTAAAAAATTGTATATGTTGAATTCACGATGCATAAGTTGTTTGTTCAATTTTTTAATTAATTGATATTTTTTGTAGGTGTGACCATGAATGTTTCTGCTTTCTATAAGGGTCAAAAAAGATCTACCGTAAAATGGGGTAACTTAGACCAGCGGGGTAACTTAGACCACCACTTTTCGTTTTTTTAACAAAAACCCCCACAACTCAAAAACTATTTGACATAGAAAAATTTTGTCAATGGGCATTAAAGGCCTAATACTGAGGCTACATAACACAATAGAAAGATTTAAAAACTTTGCATATCTTATAGGATAAAAAATTAAAAATGTGACCCACGAAAAAAAGCTATTATTTAAAGCCTGTCAGAGTACCCCCTCCAATTTTTTTATTTTTTGGTTAAATAACTCCAGGTTTTGATGCATTGTAGTAGAACTCTTCTAGTTACATATGCATCAAAGCGGCTAAAACCAAATCTCGAAAAGTTTCTACATTTTGTGACTCATGTGATGGTTTGCCTTATCTCTGCCTACCATGTTTCAATATGAAACATGAAAAGTAAAATATTTATTCACTAACAAATGTAATTATATTTTTATTCTGCATATTTTGAATAAAATGAAATTTTCATGAATTGGAAGTTCGATAAACCTTCGTTCTTACATATCTTTCTTTAATTTAACCTTTAAATAGTAATACTAGGACACATATATAAAGCGTAGTCAATATAGACTTATATTTTTTTGCAAATTATAAAAGGAAGAAAAAATTAAAGTGGGACCCACTGGTGGGTCACATCGCAACAATGGAAAGAAGACTGGGACCCACCAGTGGGTCACATCGCAGGTGTCGTACATAGCAGCAAAAGAGCCGTCGCGGGAAACGCGTTAAAAGTTTTATAGCTCTTTATTAAAAGCTTAATTAAAAAATTAAAAATTTTTAATTAGGCTCGTTCTGAGCTGTCATATTCTGATACAGCTCGCACAGGGTGTCGGAATTCCAACACAGGGTGTCGGAATTACGAATTAGTAAGAGTTTGAAGTGCTGTCAGAATTAGTCTCACAATATGCCAATTTAGTCACACACAGCATCGGAATTCAGGGATTTTGTAGATTTGAATTCTAAAGGCTTTTAAATAAATATGGTGCCATGGTGCGTAGTGTAGTGTTTGAGAGTGACGTAAAGCAATCAGAACTGGAGTTGTGCATACAGTGATCTTTTTATAGCCATTCATTTCTTGGCACATCCTTAATGTGTCGGAATATGGTGTGTTTACCCTGAAATTTTTTCTATATTTAATTTGAAACCATTATGTTAGGAGAAAATATCATTTCCTTCCGTAGATCCCTATTGCGCATCTGTGAGTGACGTGCGCAATTAACAATGTTGGGAGTGGCCCCTGTGGGATATTCTCTGAGTTGCCTGACATAACATTCATGCTCGATTTCTGACAGCCTGCACAGGGCTTGAAGACGATTTCTGACAGCCTGTTTCTAGTTGCCTGGAATGCTTTTTTCAAGTGAACCACTAATCTTAGAATTACATCCTGCTATTAGTAATAGATGAGCACACTCTGCATGCTTCAAACATTTTAAAGTTGAGTTTTATTTCAACTTTCAAGTGTCCTTTATTACCCCATTCCCAGGGATAGTTCAAGGGGCTTTTATTAGGCATCTGGGCTGGGGCGGTCTGGCACCTTACGATTTACGAATAGCATATGGAATTTTTTCGGAGATTCCATTCAATAGCCCTTGCAAAGATCTTTAAAATGAGCCCAAACTTGTTTATGAAATGGTTCATGGTGAGAAGTTAGTAAGGAAAAATGCTCAAAACCGTCCCTTATTACCCCGTTCGACGGTACACTACTTAGGGTAAATGTGGTATATTCCGACACATTAAGGACGCACCAAGAAATGAAAAACTATAAAAAAACCCTATGCGTTACTCAAGTTCTGTTTGCTTTACTTGACTCTCAAAACACCGTACAACACACCAGCAATGATGAAACGTCACAAAATGTTGCCATATTTATTTAAAAGCCTTTAGAATGCAAACCTACCAAATCCCTATATTCAAACACTGTGTGTGACTATACTAGGCACGTGGTGACTGGTGAGACGTATTCCAACCGCGCTTCAAATTGTACTAATACCGTACGTAATTCCAAACAGCGACATCCACGTGCCACGGTCAGGAAGATGTGCCACGTGCGCGGGAATTTTTATTATCATTGCATCAATTTGCGCTGTGCGCCGTAATATGTCATTAAAAAAGTGCACCGTTCACCAGCCTGCGCCGTGCTACTAAAGTTGTTTAAAGATGAATGCGTGGCAACGCTATCACACACGAACAAATATCTGCATCACGTTGACTAGATTTCTAACGTGTTAACTCAGGTTCTAAGAGTCGGCAATGTTCTCAATAATTATTCATAGATCACAATTCGGTTGGAAATTATTTACAAAACTGAATAGTAGAAGGCGACGATCCACATGGCTTGAGATTGGCTCCTTTTAACAAAGGACTTACTTACTTGGTTAACACTTTAACCGCATCGTGACCCATATGTGGGTCACGCGTGTCTGTCTCAACCTGCATCGTGACCCACATATGGTGCACACCCTTAAATTTATAATAATTCATTAAATTTCAATATTAACCTCCTCAATCACATTTTAGGTGTTGTAAGTAAAGGATAATGATGACGATAATGTATACTAAGCATATATTTTGCGTGTAGCGAGTAAACATTATTAATCATTCTTTGTTGAACTTGAGTCCTTAGGCGCTTTACGACAAAATGGAGTGCTTCAGATTGAAGCATGATACGCAAAAATATGGTTTATTTTTGCAAGTGTCGCAATAAGTGTTTATCTTGCGAGTTTTTGAACGGGCTACTTTAGTTCCTTCCACACTGGCAATTTGGCTGTAGCAAGACAGACATCTCTTCCTCTTCTTACTTTTAGGCCCATCAGCCTCAACCAATTCATGAGATTTGCGCTTTCCTGAGATGTTTGATCTATCTGGACCTGGGTTCAGATTCTCTTTAGCAATTCCGCAAATGAGTGACATTGCAAGACTCTCTTTGAATTTCAGAATTGACGTTTTTCTTCGTCGCTGCGGGAGACAAAATTGGGTTATAAATAACCCAAGCATTCACAATTGAAGTCCCTAACAGCAATTCAATGGCAAGTTTTCTGTACCATTTGGTGCTTTTTCTGAGAACTGAATTATAAAAAGTCATTTGGTCAGATTTGTCAACCCCAACTTTTGCAGCATTATAATCTGTAATGTTTTCAAGAACTTGCTCTGCATATCTATTTGTTTCCTGAACAATATGCGATATAACATCGTCAGTTACAAACAATTTGAAGGCATCAATAGGTGAAACAGTTCCATCTGCTTCAGAAGGTACGGGTTGTACTAATAGTTGTTCATTTCCTGTGAAGGAGAATGATCTCGCTGAAGCTACGGTTGAATTCCATTCATTGCCTGCGTTGTCATCACATGCTGAGCTGGCATCATCATCTGAAACTTGAATCGTTATCAGAACTACTTGCTGATTCACTTAGATCATAAGTTGGTGAAAAATCATTGCAGGTATCGGAGGAAGAATCAGCAGAATCTCCCGAATCAGGACTATCTGCTCCATTTTCATCAGCATCATGTTCGGCATTTTCAGAACCTCCGCCTTTCCGGTAAAATCGAGATGGTTCCATGCGCCTGAAATGAGGATATTACATAATTCATTATATAGCAAACACTAAGTGTATCCAATAATCAACAATATATAATGAATACTTGAAGGATCTCACAAGAAATTTTACAAATAACATGCAGTGGTCGTGGTCACATATGGCGCATGTTGCTACAGATAATGGCTACAATTACTCTTCACATCGTGCACCTCTATTGGTGCACGGGGATCGTGACCCCATGTAGCGCACGGGGATCGTGACCCCATGTAGCGCACGATGCACAAAATGAACACAGCGTTTACTGTCCACATCATGTACCACATTTGTCCCACGGATTTTATAACACCAAATGTTTGTACTTACGTTCATAGAGTGACACACAACCTCTCGTCTTCCTGGCTCAATGGTGACTGAAGCAATCGTAGATTGAACGAGATGCAGACGGGGTATAATGGCGATTCTCGGAGATGCGGTTAGAGTGTTAAGATACGGCGCAGCACCGACAAAGGTATTAGCGCCCGACGAAGGACTGACTTTGGCAAATAGTACAAACCCGAATGTCAATGTCAGGAATACGTTGCGTTCCCGACATCCTCCCGGCTGGAGAAATGGGTTTGTGCGGTGCAAACCCATTGAAAACAAAAATACATGCACTGCACTTTTTTTTTAAATTGTCAGTTCTCATTTTTTGCAACTTTGAAGGTTAATTATATAGACTAACAACAAACATTAATAAAATATGAATAGCTTCAAGAGACTCATACGTTTCAGACAAATTTACGGCCAGACTCTGTAGTCTGTACCTGAAATATCTCCCAAAGTACTGAACATAGCTTGATGAAACTTGGTTCACATATCCATTATGGCCTAAGGGTACGCACACAGTGAAAGCAGGTTGCCAGCGTGCTGGTTACCTGCTCAGGCTGGCGCCTGAAACCGTAGAATACAGAAGCCTATCCGTACAGCCTGTACGGTACAGGTTTTCACTGTGAACAGTTACATGATTATCCCATGTTCATTCTTGTGGCAGGTTGAAGCAGGTTGCCTGCGCGGGCAAACCAGCTTTCACTGTGTGCGTACCCTAACAGTAATGTCAAGTGCGTGACAATTCTTTTTAATATCACCTACATTCGTGAGTTCTATGACGAAACGTGCCGAAATTAGCAGTGTATCAGATATTTCTTCTCAAATACTGAACAGATCTGAATGAAACTTTGCATATAGAAACCCAACCTCCCAACGGTGTGATGTTTAGCTCATGACAATTTTTTTACGTTTTGCCTTTGTTGGCAAGTATTTTTCTCTTTTCCCTCATTCGTGATTTAAAAAGTAAATTTGTGTTTAAATTCGCAGTGTACCAGAGATTTTTTCTAAAATACTGAACAGATTTGAACGAAACTTTGCATAGAGAAACCTAACTTCCAAATGGTGATGTTTAGCTTGTGACAATTTTGTCAATTTTGCCTTCGTTTGCGAGTTATACAGCTTTATGTATATGGCTCTTGGTCAATGCTAGTTCAAAAATCGGCCTGAGAAATGCTGGTCATTTCTCCGTATAACTCGCAAATGAAGGCAAAATCGAAAAAATTGTCACGAGCTAAACATCACACCGTTGGGAGGTTAGGTTTCTACATGCAAAGTTTCATTAAAATCTGTTCAGTATTTTAGAAGAAATGGCTGGTACACAGGTCTCGGACAAATTTACAGCCGGACTGGCAGCCAATCTTGCGGCAAAAAGGTTTTCTTAGTGTTTTTATGAGTTTTTCTAGGTTTTATGTGTTTTTAATGGAACCTGTTCCTAACTGGGCCTAACCTGCAAGGTTTTCGTTGATTGGCTAGGTTTTTTTCTATGTTTTTAGTCCGGTGGCCGTGAGACCGGCCGTAAATTTGTCCGAGACATAGTGGTACACTGCAAATTTTGGTATGTTTCATCATATAACTCATAAATGAAGGCGATATTAAAAATAATTGTCACGAGCTTGACATCACCGTTAGGCCATAATGAATATGTGTACCAAGTTTCATTGAACTACATTCAGCACTATTGGAGAAATTTCAGGCACAGTCCAGCCGCAAGTACGGCCATAAATTTGTCCGAGACGTTATCACATGACGATGAAGCAGCATTGCGTAAAAGTATGTAAAGACGATGTTGGGAATTTCTGATGACAGTTACGTATGTCAGGACATATTTTATTTACAAAAGATTTCACACTCAAAACTATTTTCCCATTAATTACAATGATGAAATTATTTCTGACTCCTTTCATTAACCGTAGAATCTCTAATAACCCTATAAGCGCAATAATAGTATATATAGAACAAGCAAAATCTGTCATTTAACACTAATATTTGTTTACTTCATATGTCCAATTTCTGAGGACTTGGTTATTCACCACTTGCCTCACGTCTGGACTGAATATTGCCTCACGTCCGGACCAGACGGTCTACGGAAGGTAAACAAACACAAACGATGTTCGCCAGTTTGTATAAGAAATTTGTAGAAAATTTCTTTGAAAATAAATTTCTAGATTTTTGCTTTCACAAAATTTCCATATCAAGGAAAATCATAGATTATTGATGGATAATTAAATGCATATTAATTATTAAGTATTATACATTTTCTGTCTCTTGTCCCTTGACAAAATGTATGTGCGCGCTACGCCGACGCTTGCACGCGCTGCGCCAATGCTTGCGTGTGCAAGCAGGGATGGCCAGAAGTTGCACCAACTGTACGCCGCAATAGCTTGAAAAATGTCAAAATGTGCGGGAAAATTCCCTGAAAACATATATAATCCTGAGTGTGGTCCACGTGTTTGAATTCCGATTGCTGTGTGAGCTGCATTGGAATACGAATATTGGAATATTCATTCTACACAAACAGTTTATCACTATTTGGTAGCCACTGTGCAGAGAGTGGATGAATATTGCAAGATCTTTGGCGATGCTTCAGTAGCAAAATTTATGCCTTCAGAAGATCTTGCTGACACATTTAGATTGAAATTCTTTCATTTAATATATTTGTCAGTCTTCGGCCAACTATTTAAAAAAGTAAGGTTTCCGGTATGTTGGATTGATCAGTATGCAGTGAAGCTTGTCCGGAAATCAGTTGCGATGAGTTCCCACCAAAAAAATGTAAACATCAAGTTTATGATTACGTAGTTGCAGTCACATTAGAGTGGTCAGACTGCATTATCAGGTTTATCACATGTTCAGTTGACACTTGCTGTACAATCGGACTGTTTTTAGGGTAAAATTAGTTATTTGGAGTAAGACGTGCATGCAACCTTGTAAATAAGTTCGTGGCTTGTAAATAGTTTTTCATTACTCAGCGTAAATGGATTTTCATTCAAAATTACCCGGCGACGCATCTTAAAATTACCCGGTGACGCTTAGGGCTTAAAAACCCATATATTGGCAACGCTGCATCCACCCTCTGCACCATGGTTTGGTAGAGCTAGGTCAACTGTCAACTTTGACACATTTTTTGATGATCTCATTGGGTGGCATGCACTGTCTCTCTTTGGATCTCAACATTTTCCTGCTAGATGGCTCAGAGAGACCTAGTGTTTTGGCAGTAGTTTGACACGCAAATGTATGACGTCACTATTTCAACCATCAACGAACGCATGGAACTAAAACAAAGCTTAATAAAAAGGAAAAACTAGAGAGGTGTTGGAATTACCCACGATGTCAGAATTTATGTGATTGAATTGTCGGAATTGGTGTTGGAATTACCCACGATGTCAATTTTCAATTGATTTTTAAAATATGGTTGTTAAAGCCTATAAAGGGTTAATTTAAATTTAATATCCCTTTAGAATTCCATACAATTGGTCAGACTTAGAAGTCAACAAATAATGTTCTCCAATGCCATTAATGATTATGAATTGACAATCAATGGCAATGGGCATTGTGACTGTGACTGTCTACATTGAACTTCAAGACAAGCTGAAATATTCCAAAATGGAACTAGGTACCATAAAATGGGGTTACTTTGACCGGCAGAGTTACTTTGACCACTTTTTGTTTTTTTAACAAAAACCCCCAAAACTCAAAAATGATTTGACATAGAAAAATTTGTCAATGGCCATCAAAGGCCTAAAGGCTAATACTGAGGCTACGTAAGACAATAGAAAGATTTAAAAAGTTTGCACATCTAATAGGTTAAAAAATTAATAATGTGACCCATGAAAAAGAGCTATTATTTAAAGCCTGTCGGAGTACCCCCTCCATTTTTTTTCATTTTTTGGTAAAATAACTCCAGGTTTTGATGCATTGTATAGTATACCGTAACTCTTCTAGTTACATACGCAAAAGACAAATTTTAGGAAAGTGTCATAGTTTGCAAATGGGGGGCGCTGCCCCCCAATGGGGGAACTTTGACCACCTGATGGCAGCCGTGACGGGGTAACATTGACGGTGATTGACCGGCTTGGAAATTAAGTTAAAAATTACCGTAGGTACCTATATAACATATTTTATGTTTGATACACCTATTAATGTTTTTTTCTTTATGTTGCAGACTCTACAGAGTCTTATATATGGTAATTTTAACTCAATTTCCAAACCAGTCAATGTTACTCCGTCACAGCTACCAGTAGGTGGTCACATTTCGCCCATTGGGGGGCGGCACCCCCCATTTGCAAACTATAACACTTTCCTAAAATCTGTCTTTTGCATATGTAACTAGAAGAGTTCTACTACAATGCACCACAACCTGGAGTTATTTGGAGTTAGGGTAAACGCGGTATATTCCGACACATTAAGGGGAGCGTCTACCCTAAAATTGAAAATTTTCACTTTTTCGGTTTTCATACTAATTTTAAAGCTGACATTCTGCCCTATCCAACGGTACCACTGCCATCTCTCTATGTTGATTTATGATTTCACGACATTTCATGAAAGGGGGGTGGGTGGGGGAGTTCTTTAAGTAATGTTTTCTTTCATTTTTTTCGAAAAATTGACACGAATAAAAGCTGTCTATTTTTTGATTTTACATATGTGTACCAAGTTTCAAAGTGATCCGTCTGTAAATAGCCGAGATAATTTTTGGGGCAGACGCTCCCCTTAAGGACGCATCGAGAAATGAAAAACTATAAAAAAAACCATATGCGTTACGTAAGTTCTGTTGCCTTCACATGACTCTCAAAACACTTCACTCCGCGTCAGCAACGATGAAACATACACAAAATGTTGCCATATTTATTAAAAAGCCTTTAGAATGGAAACCTACCAAATCCCTATATTTTGTCACTTTGTGTGGCAATATTCAACACATGGTGAGTCGTATTGCATCAGCGCTTCAAATTTAACTGATACGTATTGCCGACATCCAACATCCACGTGTTCAAATTCCGTTTGCTGTGTGAGCTGTATCGGGATACAACACGGCTTTGAATTAGAACACTAACGAATATTGAACACTACTGAATTACGTTTTAATTAACAGCTATTAGGCTTTTAATTAAGCAAATTTAAATTTTTGTACAAAGCTTTGAACGATCTGTGTGTGTCCAATTCAAGTTGTGTCGGAATTAGTTTTCATGTGTCTAAATCCAACATCTTAACTTAATCATCTATTAATTTATTTATGACTTGAAATCAGCGAATACAAGTATACTTAAAGGCATAGTGGAAGTCTATGAAGAGAGGTACTTATGTCGGTCCACCCCCGTGCGGCGGTCCGCGGTCTTAACCCTTTGCAAGGCCCCATGCCTTTGGCCCTTGGGCCCCTGTTGCAAGTTGCAATGATCTAAACTCAACGGTTTGACTCCCATGGTCTCATCACAACTCCCTTTAGAAATACGTAAAGTTTTGAAATTGATATAAATATATAAATAAATATTTGAACTGGGAAATTCCTTAGTTACTTACGTTGGTTCCAGAATGATATCAATGACGTAAAAAATGACAATGACAATTATGACATTGGTTAAGAAGCTTCAGCCATGATCTCAGCTCTGCTCAGTCCTTTTACCTTGTAATTAATTATATTAGAACTTTGATGTTCAAATGTCGATACTACTGGCAACTGGTGTAGTGACCTTGACGCTCCAATTATGACAGAGCGCTCCAATTTCCCAAAAGCTCATGTTCTTTTATTTATACTATGGAATGCCACCATGCTGGCAAGTGTCAATATCACAATCAAAATTATTTCACCATCAGAAATATGTTATAATATCACAATCGAAAATATTATTCACAAATAACCATCGATTTCAATCGAAAACTGTTCCCATCTGGCATCTGTCAGGCTTTGTTTACATATACCTGCGGTGACGTCACACATAAGAACACGTGGTACACCAAGAACATCAACATAAAAAAATGCATTATTTCGGTGTACCACAAATAAATAAATGTAAATAATTAGCAATGGAAAATGTGTTGCTGCAACATTTTGAGAGACTGTGCCTAAGCAGAATAATATATTATTATTATCATAGTAAATATACCAAGTAATAAAGTAGTTCCTTGAATGGCCACTGCTGGCGCTAGGATCTGGAT